>NC_059204.1:28417-283417 GCF_020615455.1 Coregonus clupeaformis | reverse complement strand
GACGTGCAATGGTCTTGGATATTCAAATGAGCTTCTACAGTAGCTGCGTCCGACTGCCCCATGTGCAGAATTTTTTTTAACCGAAGAAGGCAGAAGCAGGCTGCAGCTTTCAAAACGAGTCAAGTATGGATGGACTTCGAAGTAAACTCATGATGGAACTACTAGGGCACTTTACTATAACAACAATAAATGCAGACTTTGGCCAGTATTCAATCCAAATCAAATCAAATAAATTTTTATTTGTCACATGCGCCAAATACAACTGGTGTAGACTTTACTGTGAAATGCTTGCTTCCGAGCCCTTCCCAACGATGCAGAGTTTAAAAAAATATATATAAATAAAATAGTAACACAAGATAAATAAAATAAAATACACAATAATTAAGTTATATACAGGGAGTACAAGTACGAGATCAATGCGCAGAGGTACAAGGTATTTGAGGTAGATATGTACATGAAGGCAGGGTAGTGACTAGGCATCAGAATGGGTAATAATAAGAGTAAAATACAGAACAGAGTAGCAGCAGCAAATGATGAGTGTAAAAGTGTGTATGTGTCAGTGTGCGTGTGGAATGTGTATGTATGTGTGTTTGTGTTACTAAATCCGTCATGCCTGTTGACAATGCGCCATTTCAAGGTAATTTCTGATTAAGCCGACACCTGCAGCGTTTTACTGTGACATTTACTGCGTTGTTGACAAACTGCGATGGGATTGAATCCCAGCCTAATTATTCCACAAACGTAAGTTGTTTCTGTCTATTGCTTTGTCATTTAGCCTGCCATTTGTTGTTGTTTGGCTAGCTAACTAGTTAGCCACAGTTGCTAGCAGGTAAGCTAATAACTGCTGAAATATCAACCAGCAGGCTAGCCACAGATCCGACTCTACATTCAGATTCTTCTCTTCAAGTCAGAGCGGGCTGTAGCCAGGATTAAGCCAATGCGGAGCCGGCGCAGAATAGGGCTCGAAAACGTACCACAATCCAGGGATGCGATATGGCACTCTACTCCGAATGGCAACAGAATACCAACTGACAAATTGAAGAAAAAAAATATGGCTAGTTTTTTATTAAACTGCCATTATTGTCTTCATGCAAGCTAGTAGAAGCCACTGCAGCCATTTTGGAATGACACGTTGCGTTGAACAACAAAGGATAGTCAGCCAATCAGCTCGTTTGTTGTTCAATACGATGTTTCATTCCAAAATGATGTAAGATGCAAACCTCATATACTAGCCGAGTTTGTGTTTTCTAAGCCCATGTCTAACCGCTGCACCACAAAGTTTTGATAAATATTGTGGAAAGAACGTCTGTATGAACATCAAAAGCTGCTATTTATTGCTGACCAGCAGATGTCACTAATGAGCATTGTGTTAAAAGCTCTGAGTAATGAACTGTTTTTCGGCACAATTAAGTTGATAGCCCCAAAGGCCTCAGAAAGTCTTGTTTCCCCATCACTAGCTGTGCAGAGATTTTGTCGGTTTAGCTAACACCAGCTTTCTGGATTGCTTACATTGCTCTTGCAATTAGGTACGAGTAGCTTGTTTTGCAAAGTGTGCAGTGTGCATTCCCAAGCCATGAGAGCTGTCTGTCATTACAGTACACTATGGTCCCAGTCAGTAGTGAGAGCTGTCTGTCGTTACAGTACACTATGGTCTGTTTTATTATTTTCACTTTATTTACTAAATGTACTATTGTGGGTGTAGCGAAATGCTTGTGTTTCTAGCTCTGACAGTGCAGTAATATCTAACAATTTCACAACATATACCCAATACACAGAAATCTAAGTAAAGCAATGGAATTAAGAATATATAAATATATGGACGAGCAATGTCAGAGCGGCATAGACTAAGATACAGTAGAATAGTATAGAATACAGTATATACATATGAGATTAGTAATGCAAGATATGTCAACATTATTAAAGTGACTAGTGTCCCATTTATTAAAGTGGCCAGTGATTTCTAATCTATGTATATAGGCAGCAGCCTCTAATGTGCTAGTGAAGGCTATTTAAATTTCTGATGGCCTTGAGATAGAAGCTGTTTTTCAGTCTCTCTGTCCCAGCTTTGATACACCTGTACTGACCTCGCATTCTGGATGATAGAGTGGTGAACAGGCAGTGGCTCGGGTGGTTGATGTCCTTGATTATCTTTTTGGCCTTCCTGTGACATCGGTGCTGTAGGTGTCCTGGAGGGCTGGTAGTTTGCCCCCGGTGATAAGTTGGGCAGACCGCACCACCCTCTGGAGAGCCCTGCGGTTGCGGGTGGTGCAGTTGCCGTACCAGGCGGTGATACAGCCCGACAGGATGCTCTCAGTTTGTGAAAGTTTGCCAAGCCAAATGTCTTCAGCCTCCTGAGGTTGAAGAGGCGCTGTTGCACCTTCTTCATCACGCTGTTTGTGTGGGTGGACCATTTCAGTTTGTCAGTGATGTGTACGCTGAGGAACTTGAAGCTTTCCACCTTCTCCACTGGGGGGGTGCTCCTTCTGCTGTTTCCTGAAGTCCATGATCATCTCCTTTGCTATGTTGACATTGAGTGAGAGGTTATTTTCCTGGCACCACACTCCAAGAGCCCTCACCTCCTTCCTGTAGGCTGTCTCGTCATTGTTGCTACTACTGTTGTGTCGTCTGCAAACCTGATGATTGAGGTGGAGGCGTGCTTGGTCACGCAGTCATGGGTGAACAGGGAGTACAGGAGGGGGCTGAGCACGCACCCTTGTGGGACCCCATTGTTGAGGATCAGCAAAGTGGAGGTGTTGTTTCCTACCTTCACCACCTGGGGGCGGCTCGTCAGGAAGTCCAGGACCCAGTTGCACAGGGCGGGGTTAAGACCCAGGGCCTCGAGCTTAATGATGAGCTTGGAGGGTACTATGGTGTTGAATGCTGAGCTATAGTCAATGAACAGTATTCTTACATACAGTGGGGAGAACAAGTATTTGATACACTGCCGATTTTGCAGGTTTTCCTACTTACAAAGAATGTAGAGGTCTGTAATTTTTTATCATAGGTACACTTCAACTGTGAGAGACGGAATCTAAAACAAAAATCCAGAAAATCACATTGTATGATTTTTAAGTAATTACTTTGCATTTTATTGCATGACATAAGTATTTGATCACCTACCAACCAGTAATGTCACGATCGTCGAATACAGAGGACCAAGGCACAGCGTTGAAGGCGAACATACTTTTATTATTTAGAATGAACACACGAACAAAAACAACAAACGATAACGTGACGTCCTCGGTTCTAGCACAAACCTATACTGGAACAAGATCCCACACCAAACAATGCCAAACGGCTACCTAAGTATGGCTCCCAATAAGAGACAACGAGCTACAGCCGTCTCCGATTGGGAGCCACCCTGGCCAACATAGAAATACTAAACTAGAACAAAACCCAATGAAAACTCACACCCTGCCTCAACATACTAGAGTCCCCAGAGCCAGGGCGTGACAGTACCCCCCCCCAAAGGCGCGGACTCCGACCGCGCCAACCAAACACAACAGGGGAGGGGCCGGGTGGGCACTCCGCCTTGGCGGCGGATCCGGCTCCGGGCATGATCCCCACTCCCTCTCTAACCCCCCAAAGTACCCCTGGTCCGGTCTGGCCCTGCTGGCCGAAGCTGGACTGAACACTGGTGGAGCGGATTGCTCTAGCTCCGGTGTGGAGCAGCTGACCGGTGCCGGACCAGGCACGGGTGGAACAGGCACGGGCTGTGCCGGACTGACGACGCACACCCCTGGCTTGGTGTGGGGAGCAGGAACGGGCCGGACCGGGCTGACGAAACGCACCACTGACTTGGTGCGGGGAGCAGGAACGGGCCTGACCGGGCTGACGAAACGCACCACTGACTTGGTGCGGGGAGCAGGAATGGACCGGGCTGACGACGCGCACCACTGACTTGGTGCGGGGAGCAGGAACGGGCCGGACCGGGCTGACGAAACGCACCACTGACTTGGTGCGGGGAGCAGTAACGGGCCGGACCGGGCTGACGACGCGCACCACTGACTTGGTGCGGGGAGCAGGAACGGGCCAGACCGGGCTGACGACGCGCACCACTGACTTGGTGCGGGGAGCAGGAACGGGCCGGATCGGGCTGACGACGCGCACCACTGACTTGGTGCGGGGAGCAGGAACGGGCCGGACCGGGCTGACGACGGCGCACCACTGACTTGGTGCGGGAGCAGGAACGGGCCGGACCGGTTGACGACGCGCACCACTGACTTGGTGCGGGGAGCAGGAACGGGCCGGACCGGGCTGACGACGCGCACCACTGACTTGGTGCGGGGAGCAGGAACGGGCCGGACCGGGCTGACGACGCGCACCACTGACTTGGTGCGGGGAGCAGGAACGGGCCGGACTGGGCTGGCGAAGCGCACCACTGATTTGGTGCAAGGGACAGGAACAAGCCGGACCGGGCTGGCAACGCGCACCACAGGCTCGGTGCGAGGGACAGGAACAAGCCGGACCGTACTGGGAACACACACCACTGGCCCTACGCGGGGATCAGGAACAGGCTGGACCGGACTGGCAACACACCCCAGTACCTCTCGCCGTGCCTCTACATCCTCCTTCCCCCTGGTGACCAGTGACTCCCGTAACCTGGCAGCCTCCTTTGCCAACCCGCAGAACCACTCTATCCCGGCCCCCTGCTGCCCCGTCGTCCACGGCGTGAGCCCCCCCCCTAAAAAATGTCTGGGCGTCTCTCCTTCCCGTGGACCAGGTCTCCATGTCTCTCGCCAGACTTTCGCCCTTCTGCTTCCAAGTCCAGCCTCTCTCCTCCTCACACGGCTTGACCCAGTCGAGGTGGAAAAGGAGATCCGCTAGAGATTCCCCTGGCGATGGCTCCTGGACACGCTGCTTGGTCCAGATTTGGTGAGATCTTCTGTCACGATCGTCGGATACAGAGGACCAAGGCGCAGCGTTGAAGGCGAACATACTTTTAATATTTAGAATGAACACACGAACAAAAACAACAAACGATAACGTGACGTCCTCGGTTCTAGCACAAACCTATACTGGAACAAGATCCCACACCAAACAATGCCAAACGGCTACCTAAGTATGGCTCCCAATCAGAGACAACGAGCTACAGCCGTCTCCGATTGGGAGCCACCCTGGCCAACATAGAAATACTAAACTAGAACAAAACCCAATGAAAACTCACACCCTGGCTCAACATACTAGAGTCCCCAGAGCCAGGGCGTGACAAGTAAGAATTCCGGCTCTCACAAACCTGTTAGTTTTTCTTTATTCATTACCTGTATTAACTGCACAAGTTTGAACTCGTTACCTGTATAAAAGACACCTGTCCACACACTCAATCAAACAGACTCCAACCTCTCCACAATGGCCAAGACCAGAGAGCTGTGTAAGGACATCAGGGATAAAATTGTAGACCTGCACAAGGCTGGGGTGGGCTACAGGACAATAGGCAAGCAGCTTGGTGAGAAGGCAACAACTGTTGGCGCAATTATTAGAAAATGGAAGAAGTTCAAGATGACGGTCAATCACCCTCGGTCTGGGGCTCCATGCAAGATCTCACCTCGTGGGGCATCAATGATCATGAGGAAGGTGAGGGATCAGCCCAGAACTACACGGCAGGACCTGGCCAATAACCTGAAGAGAGCTGGGACCACAGTCTCAAAGAAAACCATTAGTAACACAATACGCCGTCATGGATTAAAATCCTGCAGCGCACGCAAGGTCCCCCTGCTCAAGCCAGTGCATGTCCAGGCCCGTCTGAAGTTTGCCAATGACCATCTGGATGATCCAGAGGAGGAATGGGAGAAGGTCATGTGGTCTAATGAGACAAAAATAGAGCTTTTTGGTCTAAACTCCACTCGCCGTGTTTGGAGGAGGAAGAAGGATGAGTACAACCCCAAGAACACCATCCCAACCGTGAAGCATGGAGGTGGAAACATCATTCTTTGGGGATGCTTTTCTGCAAAGGGGACAGGACGACTGCACCGTATTGAGGGGAGGATGGATGGGGCCATGTATCACGAGATCTTGGCCAACAACCTCCTTCCCTCAGTAAGAGCATTGAAGATGGGTCGTGGCTGGGTCTTCCAGCATGACAATGACCCGAAACAGCCAGGGCAACTAAGGAGTGGCTCCGTAAGAAGCATCTCAAGGTCCTGGAGTGGCCTAGCCAGTCTCCAGACCTGAACCCAATGGAAAATCTTTGGAGGGAGCTGAAAGTCCGTATTGCCCAGCGACAGCCACAAAACCTGAAGGATCTGGAGAAGGTCTGTATGGAGGAGTGGGCCAAAATCCCTGCTGCAATGTGTACAAACCTGGTCAAGACCTACAGGAAACGTATGATCTATGTAATTGCAAACAAAGGTTTCTGTACCAAATATTAAGCTCTGCTTTTCTGATGTATCAAATACTTATGTCATGCAATAAAATGCAAATTAATTACTTAAAAATCATACAATGTGATTTTCTGGATTTTTGTTTTAGATTCCGTCTCTCACAGTTGAAGTGTACCTATGATAAAAATTACAGACCTCTACATGCTTTGTAAGTAGGAAAACCTGCAAAATCGGCAGTGTATCAAATACTTGTTCTCCCCACTGTAGGTATTCCTCTTGTCCAGATGGGATAGGGCAGTGTGCAGTGTGATGGTGATTGCGTCGTCTGTGGATCTATTGGGGCGGTAAGCAAATTGAAGTGGGTCTAGGGTGGCAGGTAAGGTAGAGGTTATTTGATCCTTGACTAGTCTCTCAAAGCACTTCATGATGACAGAAGTGAGTGCTACGGGCGATAGTCATTTAGTTCAGTTACCTTTGCTTTCTTGGGTACAAGGACAATTGTTACCATCTTGAAGCATGTGGGGACAGCAGACTGGGATATGGAAAGATTGAATATGTCCGTAAACACACCAGCCCTCTGGTCTGTGCATGCTCTGAGGACGTGGCTAGGGATGCCATTTGGGCTGGCAGCCCTGTGAGGGTTAAAACGCTTAAATGTCTTACTCACGTCGGCCACAGAGAAGGAGAGCCCACAGTCCTTGGTAGCGGGCCGCGTCGGTGGCACTGTATTATCCTCAAAGCGGGCGAAGAAGGTGTTTAGCTTGTCCAGAAGCAAGACGTTGGTGTCCGCGACGTGGCTGGTTTTCCTTTGTAGACAGTGATTGTCTGTAGACCCTGCCACATACAGTACCAGTCAAAAGTTTGGACACACCTACTCATTCAAGGGTTTTTCTTTATTTTTATTATTTTTTACGTTGTAGAATAATAGTGAACACATCAAAACTATGAAATAACACATATGGAATCATGTAGTAAACATTTTTTTTTAACAAATCAAACTATATTTTCAATTTGAGATTCTTCAAAGTAGCCACCGTTTGCCTTGATGACAGCTTTGCACACTCTTGGTATTCTCTCAACCAGCTTCATGAGGTAGTCACCTGGAATGCATTTCAATTAACAAGTGTGCCTCGTAAAAAATTAATTTAATTTGTTTGAGCCAATCAGTTTTGTTGTGACAAGGTAGGGGTGGTATACAGAAGATAGCCCTATTTGGTAAAAGACCAAGTCCATATTATGGCAAGAACAATTCAAATAAGCAAAGAGAAACGACAGTCCATTATTATGTTTAGACATGAAGGTCATTCAATACGGAAAATTTGCAGTCACAAAAGCCATCAAGCGCTATGATGAAACTGGCTCTCATCAGGACCACCACAGGAAAGGAAGACCCAGAGTTACATCTGCTGCAGAGGATAAGTTCATTAAATTTACCAGCCTCAGAAATTTCAGGCCAAACGTATGCTTCACAGAGTTAAAGTAACAGACACATCTCAACGTCAACTGTTCAGAGGAGACTGCGTGAATCAGGCCTTCATGGTCGAATTGCTTTAAAGAAACCACTACTAAAGTACACCAATAAGAAGAAGAGACTTGCTTGGGCCAAGAAACACGAGCAATGGACATTAGACCGGTGGAAATCTGTCCTTTGGTCTGATAAGTCCAAATTTTAGATTTTTGGTTCCAACCGCTGTGTTTTTGTGAGACGCAGAGTAGGTGATCGGATGATCTCTGCATGTGTGGTTCCCATCGTGAAGCATAGAGGAGGAGGTGTGAGGTTTTTGGGGTGCTTTGCTGGTGACACTGTCTGTGATTTATTTAGAATTCAAGGCTCACCCAGCATGGATACCACAGCATTCTGCAGCGATACGCCATCCCATCTAGTTTGCGCTTAGTGGGACTATCATTTGTTTTTCAACAGGACAATGACCCAAAACACACCTCCAGAATGTGTAAGGGCTATTTGACCAAGGAGAGTGATGTAGTGCTGCATCAGATGACCTGGCCTCCCCAATCACCCGACCTCAACCCAATTGAGATGGTTTGGGTTGAGTGGACCGCAGAGTGAAGGAAAAGCAGCCAACAAGTGCTCAGCATATGTGGGAACTCCTTCAAGACTATTGGAAAAGCATTCCTCATGAAGCTGGTTGAGAGAATGCCAAGAGCGCTCTGGCCGAAAAGTAGGTTTGATCCGAGCGTTCTGACCTAACAACAGCAGTAAAGCACCCACGTTGGCTAGCTTGCTAGCTACTTCCAGACACAAATGAGAGAACAGCTCACTCTGACCATTTTACTCGCCCTAGCAGAGCTGGTTAGGCTGTTTTTATGTTATTCCAGAGTGTTGGTGACTGCAACTGTGCTGCTGGCAGCAATTTAATTAAGCTTTTTTGCCAACGTTTAGTGACATTGGCCATATTCAATGGGTGTTGAGCGTTCATAAATTTGTCAGTTATTCTGCGCTCTGGCACACTCAGACGAGAATGCTCTGAAATCGGAGTAGATAGCCAGAGTGAATTTACCAGCTACGTCTATCAACAGTTGTCACAGTGACATCATAAACATTATATTTAAATAGTTACTAGACATGTAGCTAGCTAGCTAAACAATGAATCATAATCCCATCTCATAACGTTCCTACCCTGCATGAACCTGCAGGTAGCTAACCAACCAGGTTCAATGTTATCTAGCTAACATCAGGCTATAACTAGCAATGCAAATATCTCTGAGATATGAATACTATTACTACACACTGTTAGCTAGCTAGCTAACAGTACACTTTAACTTGAAATGAAAACGACATTCTGACAAAGTTAGAAACGTGTAATATCTGAAGATGTAGCTAGCTAGACTCTCTTAACTGTATACATGGAGGGACGCTTCTCCCTCTCTGTCACGGATGCCATGGTTGCCCTTAGTTTGAAGACGTAATCTGGAGACTTCTGTGTGTGTTCTCTTTTCGACTCAGTCTGCATATTTGCAATCAAACACCAGAATTTTCTCCATCTCCTTAGCTATCATACTTTAATTCCATTGATTTCAAAACTCGGTCCTCCAGAAGGGGAGAGCAACACTTATGCAGTTATACTACGTGATATCTTTCAAAAAAGCTGATTACCTACACATACTGACCAGCTCATATTATAGACAGAACCTTGCTACATGGCAGACCAATCCAAAATGTCCAGCCCACTCATTATCTCAGCCAATCATGGCTAGCGGGAAGGTTGCTGTCTTTTTCCATGGCTAAACCAACTAGGTTTGTGATTAAATTGTTTTATTCTTATTTACAGATGTCATACAAGTTTGTTATTAAGGCACATGAAAGTTCACATGTTCCAGAAGGCATTTCTGCCAAAAAACGTATTTAGATTTTTAAAAAAAGGTTTATGTTCAAATGGCGCTCCTGTGAAGTAGTGACGCGCGACATACGCCTAGTTTCCTAAAACGAGTCAGATATTATTTTATGTCCTTCGAGAAGAAAGATGATGAGTTCAACGGTGAGCCTGTCAATTAGCCTTAATTCTCGCACAGTATCTAGCCTAGCTGACGCGATGTTATTTTCCTGATTATTTTACCAAAAAAATTATCTGGCCTCCATTGAATTATTCCACCTAATTTTGGCCATCCTACAAGGTTAAAAACTCCAACATCTTTTGAATGGATTATGATAGAGACATGAGGCTTGGACCATTGGGTTTCTTAGAGGAGTATCTACACAATTAACGCATTATTTTACCCATCTGTCAAAATACACATTTTTGATTGGACACCCTAACTTAATGTCTTATTGTCTTATTGCTAAATGACTAAAATATTAATGTTTGTGTCTTTAGTTTTATTTCATATATACTATGTCTGTCTGTCTGTGTTTATATATACATAATTGCATAGTGTGTTTCACTCAATCACGTCCTAACACACACTGTTATTGCTAGATCCTTGAGAGCAGAAGCAGCAGATGTGTGTGTGTGTGTGTGTGTGTGTGTGTGTGTGTGTGTGTGTGTGTGTGTGTGTGTGTGTGTGTGTGTGTGTGTGTGTGTGTGTGTGTGTGTGTGTGTGTGTGTGTGTGTGTGTGTGTGTGTGTGTGTGTGTGTGTGTGTGTGTGTGTGTGTGTATCTGTGTGATCCAGCTGTGAGCCTTAGAAACACATTTCCACTTTTCCACAGCTACGGCTGCTAGAACTAAATAATTTCCTCTGCCACCCCCTCCCCTTCTCCTCCCCCCTCTCGCTCTTCCTCTTCCCCTCTTCACCCCTCACAGATATGCAAGTACATTTTTCACTATGGTAGGAGACTTTGTCCGTAAGGATACAGGTCTTAGCATCTTGTCATCCTCTGCTTCAAAAGCCTTTGCCTGAATGAAAAATGTGTTAATATTTATGTGTACTAACGGCTGAATTTTATTGCTTCCTTTATCCTAACTTGAAGTGCTATATACCAAATAACTGACAACAGTTTAAACTAACCACACTGGTACAGCTGACATAATCTGGAGAAATATGAATCTATACATTACAGTATGACTTTATAATTTCCATTCCTGTGAAAATCCTAAATATTTCTACAAATATGGTGTAACAGCACCTTAACTACAGAGAGACCATAGTGGGCTGCAGGCCTAGACGAGACTGTGCAGACATAGACTACTACTCTCCTGTGGACATTTTAATATACATATGTGTATTCTATGGAATTATATGAATTATATGTACATTCATGTTGATTGTTGTTTTTAATGTCTTCTGTGTACAGTGTGAACACCAAATTAATATTCCCCCTGTGGGATAATAAAGTTGACTGAAACTGAAACTAATGTCTAGATAGAGCAGGATAAAATAGCGAAATAGCATGATGTTCTTACTGTGGAATGCAGAGTTTGGTTTTCGCCAGGCATTACTGGAACCATGTCGTCCAAAAAGTTATACTTTTGAATCATCTGTCCATAGAACGTTCTTCCAAGAGTCTTGATGATCATCCAGGTGCTTTTTGGCAAACTTAAGTCAACTTTTTGGACGAGATGGGTCCCATTTATGCCTGGCGAAAACCAAACACTGCATGGTGGTGGTGGTGTGATGGTTTGGAGATGCTTTACTGCCTCAGGACCTGGACGACTTGCCTTAATAGAAGGAACCATGAATTCTGCTCTGTATCAGAGAATTCTACAGGAGAATGTCAGACCATCCGTCTGTGAGCTGAAGCTGAAGCGCAGCTGGGTCATGCAGCAAGACAATGATCCAAAACACACAATAAAGTCTACATGAAAATTGCTAAAAAGCAACAAATTGGAAGTTTTGGAATGGCCTAGTCAAAGTCCAGACCTAATCCCAATTGAGATGTTGTGGCAGGACTTGAAACGAGCAGTTCATGCTTGAAAACCCACGCGTCACTGAGTTAAAGCAGTTCTGCATGGAAGAGTGGGCCAAAATTCCTCCACAGCGACGTGAGAGACTGATCAACAACTACAGGAAGCATTTGGTTGGAGTCATTGCAGCTAAAGGTGGCACAAGGGGGCAATTACTTTTTCACACAGGGGAATTGGCTGTTGCATAACTTTGTTTATGAAATAAATATGTCATTGTTGTGTTATTTGTTCACTTATGTTCCCTTTATCTAATATCAGGTTTTGGTTGAACATCTGATAACATTCAGTATCACAAATATGCAAAAGCAGAGAAAATTAGAAAGGGGGCAAATACTTTTTCATAGCACTGTAGATTTCATCAACACGTCCTTTTGAAAACGTCTTAAGGAAGCGAGGAGAGGAGGCGAGAAGAGGAAACATGGAAACAAATGTGCTTGGAAGAAAAGAGACTCTCCTTTTCAGGAGATGAAATCCTGGCAAATGACATTTACATGTTTTTTTTAGCAATATGCGTTTAGGTTTGAAGGCACCCTAAGACTCAAGTGTGTCACCATGAGTAGGTTGTCACACATCTATGGCCGCTCCACCTGTGCATACCATTACTGAGGGGTCAGGAAGCACAAGCATGACGCCCTGCTTAAATAAAGGTTAAATTGTTATTAATAGTGTATATACAGTATATATTATATGGAAATGTTATGAGAATGTTGACTCATTAAAGAGTGAACTGCCCTCTCCATGTTTCTCCACAAAGGACACCTCAGTGGCGGGTGTAAGTAAGAGTGTGTGTGTGTGTGTGTGTGTGTGTGTGTGTGTGTGTGTGTGTGTGTGTGTGTGTGTGTGTGTGTGCACGCAGTCAATGTGGGAGGATAATAAAATAAAATGAACAGCCCTTTTCAAAAACAGTTCGCCCACTTCCAAAGAGCTTCCACATAAAAAACGACTACAGTTTACTATAGAATACTATAGTACTTACTATAGAATTATATAATATTCTGTAGTAAACTGCAGTATACTGTAGAATAATATACTACACTCTGTAGTATCCCTCGATCATGTGTAGGACTTAATGTATAATTTTTTGTATACTGTAGAATACTATATTCCACGCTGCAGTATCCTTCGATCATGTAGTGCTTACTATATAATTTTGTAGTATACTATAGACTACACTACACACTATATTACCTTTCAGTCATTACAGTTTTTCTCAATCGCGTACAAAACATTTTTTGTATTGAAATGTATCTATAGCAGAACAGCAATGATCAAATGCTCAAATACATTTACAGAACTACTGATCATTTTCTTGCCTTAGTATCTGACATGCATATCTTCGACCACCTTTTTCAAAACATTACATACAAATGTCATCCATGAATATAACATTCACTGTTAAGTGTTTTGTTCACAGAATATCAACACATTGTTTTAATCAGAAGAGAAATGTTTGCAATTGTGTTCACTGTTTCCAGCAATCAATAAATACTACTGCACAAAATTCTAAATCATCCCATCAGTGTCATACCATGCACACTACGTAACTTTGGGTTACTCCTAAGTCATCATCTTCAATACTGTGACCTTCCATTATAGAGCTTTGCTTTAGTGTGGATTTAGGCCTATACATTCACTTGTGTTCCTCCATTGTATTAACCTTTCCTTATTCATTTTGTGGATTGTGTTTCTGTGCACCAGTGGAAAGTCTACAAAACTATGAGCAAACCAACCTTTGTATTGAATATATGGAATTGAATTGTGATGATACAGGTGAATTGATCCTGCTCACAATGTGCTCATTTTTTAAAATTTAATATTATGAATAATACAGTGGGGAAAAAAAGTATTTAGTCAGCCACCAATTGTGCAAGTTCTCCCACTTAAAAAGATGAGAGAGGCCTGTAATTTTTATCATAGGTACACGTCAACTATGACAGACAAATTGAGAAAAAAATAATTCAGAAAATCACATTGTAGGATTTTTAATGAATTTATTTGCAAATTATGGTGGAAAATAAGTATTTGGTCACCTACAAACAAGCAAGATTTCTGGCTCTCACAGACCTGTAACTTCTTCTTTAAGAGGCTCCTCTGTTCTCCACTCGTTACCTGTATTAATGGCACCTGTTTGAACTTGTTATCAGTATAAAAGACACCTGTCCACAACCTCAAACAGTCACACTCCAAACTCCACTATGGCCAAGACCAAAGAGCTGTCAAAGGACACCAGAAACAAAATTGTAGACCTCCACCAGGCTGGGAAGACTGAATATGCAATAGGTAAGCAGCTTGGTTTGAAGAAATCAACTGTGGGAGCAATTATTAGGAAATGGAAGACATACAAGACCACTGATAATCTCCCTCGATCTGGGGCTCCACGCAAGATCTCACCCAGTGGGGTCAAAATGATCACAAGAACGGTGAGCAAAAATCCCAGAACCACACAGGGGGACCTAGTGAATGACCTGCAGAGAGCTGGGACCAAAGTAACAAAGCCTACCATCAGTAACACACTACGCCGCCAGGGACTCAAATCCTGCAGTGCCAGACGTGTCCCCCTGTGTAAGCCAGTACATGTCCAGGCCCATCTGAAGTTTGCTAGAGTGCATTTGGATGATCCAGAAGAGGATTGGGAGAATGTCATATGGTCAGATGAAACCAAAATATAACTTTTTGGTAAAAACTCAACTCGTCGTGTTTGGAGGACAAAGAATGCTGAGTTGCATCCAAAGAACACCATACCTACTGTGAAGCATGGGGGTGTAAACATCATGCTTTGGGGCTGTTTGTCACGGATTCTGCCGAGGCTGCTCCTCCTCCTTGTTCGGGCAGGCTTCGGCGTTCGTCGTCCCCGGAGTACTAGCTGCCACCGTTGAATGTTTCTATGTTTGATTGCTTTTGTCTGTCTGTTGCACCTGTGTCCGTTTGTGTCTAATTGTGTGTCCTATAAGTTGCCTGTTTGGTGTTGGTTAGTTTGTGTGTTGTTATTCGCCTGTCCGTTAGTGCTGCGTGTTTTTCTCTGTTTATTGTTTTATTGGTTTACGCACAGTTTGCGTAATCGCATGCCTCTGTTTATTGTTGAGGCCGTTCATTGTATTGTGCTTTGGTTTGCACTAGTAAACTTTGTTGGACTAAGCTTCGGTGTCCTGCGCCTGACTCCCACACCACATTAACCTCAGCCATTGACAGAACAACACACCATTATGTCAAGGTTCAGACAGACGACAAGAGGACCACAATTGCGTCACACCAGAAAGTTTATTAAAACTTAAGGGAAAAGGGAAGTTGGGAGTGAGTGAAGGCTCCAGGGGTTCTTCCGTCCAATGTGCTGGGTCTGTGCCCCCCCCCCAGTGGCAGCGATGCGTCCGATGACGCCGGTGGTTGGTGGTCCAGAAGTCCTGGGGGGGGAGGAAACACAGACACAACGGGGCGGATGAAACAAGGCAGAAGTACAGTTCAAGGGAAATCCAAATACGTTGTAGCAAGGCAGAAGGCTGGTCAGAGTTACCGGGGTCGAAGAGTAGTCAGGAGTCGTAATGGCAGAAAGCAGGTCTGGTTATCCTGGGGCAGAAGAGTATCCAAGAATCAGGCAGGTCCGGGGTCACAAAACAAGGGTGAGCCAGAAGCGCGAGCAAACAGGTTCGGGTGTGAGCTTTGCAGACGATCTGACAAAGGAGAGCTGAAAGACAGGACTATAAATACTGGGAGAGGTTAGTGGGTAATGCAGCGCAGCTGGCAGAGTAATTAGAGCCGAGCAGAGCAGGGACAGGTGGAGCTAGTTAGGCTGAGTAGAGAGAGAGTGGTGAGCAGAGTGGAAACAAATTAAGGTGGTAACCCGGTGGAGTGAGAGGGCTCATGACAGAACCCCCCCCCCAAGGGACGGCCCCAGAAGTCCCAAGAGCAACACCACGCCGGGCGGGAGGAGGGGAGCCGGAGGAGGGCTAGAACTCCTCCGAACGGTCCGAGCGAACGTCCTCATCCTCGGAGGAAGCCGGAGGGCCGTGGTCGGGAGATGGGACAGGTCCCGAGACAGGATCAGGCACAGGACAGGAAGCCGAGCGGGCAGGACGGTTAGGGATCCCTCTGGGGCGGCCCCTACGGATTGCAGGTTGATCAGGATGCCGTTGGTGGAAGGCGGTGATGAGAGTCCTATCCACAATCCGACTAGCTGGCACCCAGGTCCTTTCCTCAGGTCCATAGCCCTCCCAGTCAATGAGGTACTGGAGACCCCTACCCCTCCGTCTGGACCGAAGCAGGCGGCGGACGGTGTAAACCAGACCACCATCGACGAGCCGTGGAGGAGGAGGACAAGGCGCAGCAGGGACCAGCGGACTCTCATGAACGGGCTTAATCTTAGACACATGGAAAGTGGGGTGCACCCTCATGGAACTAGGCAGTTGGAGCCGGACAGCAGTTGGGCTAATCACTCTTATGATAGGGAATGGGCCAATGAACCGAGGTGCCAGCTTTTGCGACTCCACCCTGAGTGGCAGGTTCCTTGACGACAACCACACCCCTTTGACCAACATGGTAGGTGGGAGCAGGGATTCTCAGACGGTTGGCCCCGGTAGTGTAGCTGGCAACGGATCTGAGAAGTGTGGCTCGGGCTTGTGACCAGGTGCGGCGACATCGACGGGCAAAAGCAAGTGCAGATGGGCAAGTAACCTCCCCTTCCTGGCTGGCAAATAGAGGAGGCTGGTATCCATAAACACATTGGAAAGGGGACATACCGATGGCAGAGCAGGTCAGAGAATTGTGTGCGTACTCCACCCATGTCAATTGCTGCGACCAGGAGTGGGGGTTGCGTGAAGTCATGCATCGCAGTGCCTTCTCGAGCTCCTGATTAGCCCGCTCTGACTGCCCATTGGATTGGGGATGGAATCCGGAAGTCAGACTGACTGTGGCTCCCAGCAGGTGACAGAACTCCTTCCAAAAAGCGGAGGAGAATTGTGGACCACGGTCAGAAACTACATCCTTTGGCAGTCCGTGGATCCGGAAGACGTGTTCCAGGACCACCTGGGCGGTCTCCTTGGCGGTTGGGAGCTTGGGGAGGGGAATGAAGTGTGCCATCTTGCTGAATCGGTCAACTATGGTGAGAATGACGGTCATGCCACTTGAAGGGGGCAGCCCCGTGACAAAGTCAAGGGCGATGTGAGACCAGGGGCGTCTGGGCACAGGCAGGGGCTGCAGCAATCCGGCTGGGGGCTGGCAGGACGACTTGTGTTGGTTGCAGATGGGGCAGGCTTGGACGAATTCCCGTACATCCTTTCTCAGAGAGGGCCACCAGAACCTCTGGGCGAGCAGGTTGTAAGTGCGGGTGGAGCCAGGGTGACAAGCTAGGCGGGAGTCATGTCCCCACTGAACGACCTGGGACCTCAGGTTTTCGGGGACAAAAAGGCGGTCAGCTGGGCACGTGCTGGGACCGGGCTGGTTACGGAGAGCTTCCAGCACCTGTTCCTCAACAGCCCAGGTCAGAGCTGCTACGATGCAGGGACTCGGCAGAATCGACACAGGATCCTTGGAGGGGTTGTCATCCTTCTGGAATTGACGGGAGAGGGCGTCTGGCTTGGTGTTGCGTGATCCAGGCCGGTATGACAGAGTGAAATTAAACCTGGTGAAGAACAGGGCCCAGCGGGACTGCCTGGAGTTCAACCGCTTTGGCCGTGCGGATGTACTCCAAGTTCTTATGATCGGTCCAAACGAGAAATGGAATGGTGGACCCCTCCAGCCAGTGACGCCACTCCTCCAAGGCAAGCTTCACAGCCAGCAGCTCTCGGTTCCCTATGTCGTAATTGCACTCAGAGGGGGACAACCGACGTGAGAAAAAGGCACAGGGATGGAGCTTCCTATCCTCCGCAGCCCACTGAGAAATCACAGCACCAACTCCCACATCCGAGGCGTCCACCTCCACAATGAATTGCCGGTCCACATCAGGCATCTGGAGGATGGGAGCGGAGGTGAACCTTACCTTGAGGGTACTGAAGGCCTTGTCGGCTGCTGGGGTCCAGGTGAAGGGTTGCTTGGTGCTGGTTAGAGCAGTGAGAGGGGCAGCAACGGTACTGTAGTTCCGGATAAACTTTCTATAGAAGTTAGCAAACCCCAGAAACTGTTGCAGCTTCTTTCTGTTCTCCGGAACTGGCCATGAAGTGACTGCTGATACCTTGGCAGGATCCATTTGGATACTTCCCTCTGCCACTATGTACCCCAGGAAGGCCACTGTCTTGACGTGAAACTCACATTTCTCTGCCTTGGCGTAGAGGGAATTCTCCAGAAGACGATGAAGGACTTGCTGGACATGGCGGGTGTGTTCAGACAGGTTTCTGGAGTAGATTAAGATGTCATCCAGGTAAACGAAGACAAACTTGTTTAACATGTCCCGCAGTACATCATTCACTAGAGCCTGGAACACAGCAGGAGCATTGGTGAGGCCAAAAGGCATAACCAGATACTCGTAGTGGCCTGTTGGTGTATTGAATGCGGTCTTCCATTCATCTCCCTCCCGGACCCGCACAAGGTGGTAAGCGTTTCTGAGATCCAACTTGGTAAAAACAGTGGCTCCCTGGAGCAACTCAAAAGCAGAGGTGAGCAGAGGGAGAGGGTAACGGTTTTTCACTGTGATGTCGTTGAGTCCCCTGTAGTCGATGCAGGGGCGAAGAGATCCGTCCCTCTTCCCCACAAAGAAGAAGCCAGCACCAGCCGGAGATGAAGATGAACGGATCAATCCTGTGGACAGAGAGTCATTGATGTAGTCCTCCATGGACTTTCTTTCAGGAGCAGACAACGAATAAAGACGGCCCCTTGGAGGGGCTGTTCCAGGGAGGAGGTCGATGGCACAGTCGTACGGTCGGTGAGGGGGCAGAGATGTGGCTCTTGCTTTGTTAAACACTTCTCTGAGACCATGGTAGCATTCTGGGACATGGGAGAGGTCAGGAGCGGAGTTAGTAGGTACTGGCCGAGGGGGTAGTGCGGCAGCAAGCAGGCAGGTTCGGTGGCAGTCCTCTCCCCACTCCCTGATCACCCCGGTCACCCAGTCGAGCTGAGGGTTGTGCCGGGCGGAGCCATGGGTAACCCAGGATGAGGGGTTGGCCTGGAGAGGGGAGCAGGTGAAACTGGATAGTTTCTTGATGGTTTCCGGACAGACCCATCAAGACCGGGGCCGTGACATGAGTGACCGATCCGAGTAAGTGTCCGTCCAGTGCCCGGGCAGGAATAGGAGGTGTCAAACGGAGGTTCTCCAGTCCCAGTTGGCGTGCCAGCTTGATGTCCATTATGTTGGCTTCGGCGCCAGAATCCACCAGAGCAGCCAGGGTGTGAGTTGAGTCAGAGAGGCGGAGGTGAACTTGCAGCAGGGGTTTGCGGTCGGAGGACTGGATGGTCATTGAGCTCAACCGGACTCCCCTATGCCCGGTGAGCTTCGGCTTTTAAAGGGCAGGTTACCACACGATGTCCATCACCTCCACAATAGAGGCAGAGGTTTGAGGTGAAGCGGCGCTGGCGCTCTGCAGGAGTGAGAGAGGCTCGCCCAATCTCCATAGGCTCAGACTGATCAAGCTGACTTGGGTGAGTGGCAGTAGCTGACAGGAGCCCAGTCGGATCTCTCCGAATGCCGGTAGTTGGTGGACCTTGGCGCCCCCTCTCACGACGACGGGTCTGTATCCTTCTGTCGATCCGGACAGTCAGTGCGATGGCTTCATCAAGAGTGGAAGGCAGTTCATGGGAGACCAACTCGTCCTTGATATAGTCAGCCAAGCTATGGAAGAACGCGTCCACCAACGATGGTGTGTTCCAAGAACTTCGTCTTGCCAGGGTTCGGAAGTCGATGGAATGGTCTGCGACTGTACGTCTGCCTTGTCGAATACTGAACAGTTCACGAGACGCCTCTGCGGTAGGTGAATCCAGGTCAAACACCTTCAGCATCTCCTCAGCAAACAGGTCGAAGGTTGCACATGCGGGGGTTTGACGTTCGAACTCTGCTGTTCCCCAGAGTCGAGCTCGGCCCGTCAGGTGAGTGATGGCATACCCGACCTTAGCCCCCTCCGTGGCGAAGGTCCTTGGCTGCAAGGAGAACTGAAGTCGGCAGCTAGTCAGGAATGGCCGGACCTGGGTAGAATCGCCGTTGAACCGCTCGGGGTTTCCAATCTTGGGTTCCGGGGCAGCGGCTGCAATGACCGGGGCAGGTAACTCGGAGGCAGGGCTGGTGGGCAGACTGGCTGGGGTAAGGTTGGTGAGGAGTTGGATGATCATGGCGAGTTGTTGTTGCTGCTGCTGGGACTGCTGCTGGTGCTGCTGGAACTGCTGATGCTGTTGGTGGCCGACCTGAAGCAGAGAGGTGATGTCGCCGCTCATGCGGCCTAGCTCTCTCTCAGTGTGTTCCAGGCGTAGCATGGCGGTGGGTTGCTCAGGTCCTTCGGTTTCCATGTCGGGGGAAGTGTGCGCTGAGTCCATGATGGTCAGATCGTACTGTCAAGGTTCAGACAGACGACAAGAGGACCACAATTGCGTCACACCAGAAAGTTTATTAAAACTTAAGGGAAAAGGGAAGTTGGGAGTGAGTGAAGGCTCCAGGGGTTCTTCCGTCCAATGTGCTGGGTCTGTGCCCCCCCCCCAGTGGCAGCGATGCGTCCGATGACGCCGGTGGTTGGTGGTCCAGAAGTCCTGGGGGGGGAGGAAACACAGACACAACGGGGCGGATGAAACAAGGCAGAAGTACAGTTCAAGGGGAAATCCAAATACGTTGTAGCAAGGCAGAAGGCTGGTCAGAGTTACCGGGGTCGAAGAGTAGTCAGGAGTCGTAATGGCAGAAAGCAGGTCTGGTTATCCTGGGGCAGAAGAGTATCCAAGAATCAGGCAGGTCCGGGGTCACAAAACAAGGGTGAGCCAGAAGCGCGAGCAAACAGGTTCCGGGTGTGAGCTTTGCAGACGATCTGACAAAGGAGAGCTGAAAGACAGGACTATAAATACTGGGAGAGGTTAGTGGGTAATGCAGCGCAGCTGGCAGAGTAATTAGAGCCGAGCAGAGCAGGGACAGGTGGAGCTAGTTAGGCTGAGTAGAGAGAGAGTGGTGAGCAGAGTGGAAACAAATTAAGGTGGTAACCCGGTGGAGTGAGAGGGCTCATGACACATTATGGAGTCAGCAGGAGTAGCGGCGGCCCCCAAGTCGCTGGAGGATCGGATCAGTGACCAAGACACGATGATCCGGCAACTTGGGGCCGCCATGAACGAGGTGTCCAACACGCTGCGCCGATTGGTTACGGGAGAGGTGCCCACGCCTTCGCACACCTTACCATCACCATCGGCCAGTCCTCCAGCACCGGAACCCAGTGGCATTCGGCTCTCGCTCCCGAGGGCATATGATGGTTCTGCAGCCGGGTGTCAGTGGTTCCTCCTGCAGGTGGAACTCTACCTGGCCACCATACACCCGGCGCCCTCGGGATACGAGAGCGTCTCCGCCCTCATCTCCTGTCTATCCGGCAAGGCGTTGGAGTGGGCCAACGCCGAATGGAGGGGAATAGACGCCGCCACCATCACCTACGCGGAGTTCTCCCGCCGCTTCAGGGCTGTGTTCGATCATCCACCTGAGGGGAAGGCGGCGGGGGAGCGTCTGTTCCACCTCCGACAGGGGAAGAGGAGTGCACAGGAGTTCGCCCTGGAGTTCCGGACTCTAAAGGCGGATGCGGGGTGGAATGAGAGGGCCCTCATCAACCATTACCGGTGTAGCCTACGAGAGGACGTTCGTCGTGAGCTGGCCTGCAGGGACACCAACCTATCCTTCGACCAGTTGGTGGACATTTCCATCCGTCTCGACACCCTGCTGGCTACCCGCGGACGTCCCGAGTGGGGGTCGTCCATTCCACCCTCCAGCACCTCCGAGCCGGTTCCCATGGAGCTCGGGGGTGCTGGCGCTAGGGAGAGGAGGAGAGAGAACCCGAGGGGGGCCGTCCCCTGCACCAACTGTGGCCGTGGAGGACACACTGCGGCTAGGTGCTGGGGAGGGTCTCCTGGGAGAGGGGACAACAGGTCACGCACTGGGGAGTCATTTCAGGTGAGTAGGCGTCCCACTTACCCAGAGCTCTCTGTTGGTCACTTGTGTATACCTGTGAGATTTCCACAGGTGGCACCTCATTCCCAGCATAAGGCGCTAGTAGATTCAGGCGCAGCTGGGAACTTTGTTGATCGTGAATTTTGTTATAGGTTAGGAATTCCCCTTCGGCCAGTAGAAGCCCCCTTTCCTGTTCATGCCCTAGACAGCCGGCCGCTGGGGTCGGGGTTGATCAGAGAAGTCACAGCACCACTTAAGATGACGACGCAGGGGGGTCATGAGGAGATCATTCAGTTTTATCTGATCGACTCTCCTGCGTATCCCGTGGTGCTGGGGCTTCCCTGGTTAAGCGCCCATGATCCTACCATTGCGTGGCAACAGAGGGCTCTTATGGAGTGGTCTGCCCAGTGTGTAGGGAGATGTCTAGGTGTTTCCTTATGGGCGACCTTGGTGGAGAGTCCGAACCAAGTGCCCACAATGTGCATTCCCCCTGAATATGAGGATTTAGCACTTGTGTTCAGCAAAACGAGGGCAACACGGCTACCACCTCATAGACAGGGGGATTGTGCGATAGATCTCCAAACAGGAGCGGCACTTCCGCGGAGCCGTGTGTATCCCCTGTCTCAAGAGGAGACCGCGGCTATGGAGACTTACATAGCCGAGTCCTTGGCACAGGGATACATACGGTCCTCCACTTCCCCGGTTTCCTCGAGTTTCTTCTTTGTGAAGAAGAAGGACGGGGGTTTGCGCCCGTGTATTGATTACCGTAGTCTCAATCAGATCACGGTTAAGTACAGTTACCCTCTTCCTCTGATTGCGACTATGACGGAGTCATTACGCGGAGCGGTTCTTCACAAAGTTAGATCTCAGGAGCGCGTACAATCTGGTGCGCATTAGGGAGGGGGGATGAATGGAAAACAGCATTTAGCACCACCTCGGGTCATTACGAGTATCTCGTCATGCCATACGGGTTAATGAATGCTCCTTCAGTCTTCCAATCCTTTGTTGACGAGATTTTCCGGGACATGCATGGGCAGGGTGTGGTAGTATACATCGACGACATCCTAGTGTACTCTTCTACACGAGCCGAGCATGTAGCCCTGGTGCGCCGAGTGTTGAGGAGGCTGTTGGAGCATGACTTGTATGTCAAGGCAGAGAAATGCTTGTTTTTCCAGGAGTCCGTCTCCTTTTTGGGTTATCGATTGTCCGCGTCTGGTGTGAAGATAGAGGTTGACCGTGTGTCGGCCGTGCGTAATTGGCAAACTCCAACCACTGTAAAAGAGGTGCAGCAGATTTGGGGTTTTGCTAATTACTACCGGAGGTTTATCCGGGGCTTTGGACAGGTGGCAGCTCCCATTACGTCCCTGCTAAAGGGGGGTCCGGTGCGTTTGCAGTGGTCAGCTGAGGCGGACAGGGCATTTGTTAAACTAAAGAACCTGTTCACTTCGGCTCCGGTGCTGGCTCATCCGGATCCCGCTTTACCATTCCAAGTTGAGGTAGACGCGTCCGAGGCCGGTATTGGGGCAGTCCTTTCGCAACGGTCCGGCACGCCACCTAAACTCCGCCCCTGTGCGTTCTATTCTAAGAAGCTCAGCTCGGCGGAGCGTAATTATGACGTAGGGGACAGGGAGCTGTTAGCTGTAGTCCAGGCCCTAAAGGTGTGGAGGCATTGGCTTGAGGGGGCTCAACACCCTTTCCTCATTCTGACTGACCACCGTAACCTGGAGTACATCCGGGCAGCTAGGAGGCTAAACCCTCGTCAGGCTAGGTGGAACATGTTCCTAACCCGGTTTGTTTTTAAGATCACATACATCCCAGGGTCCCAGAACGGTAAGGCAGATGCCCTGTCCCGGCGGTATGACACAGAGGAGAGGTCCATTGAGCCTACTCCCATACTGCCGGAGTCTTGTTTGGTGGCTCCGGTGGTGTGGGAGGTAGATGCGGAGATCGAGCGGGCACTGCGTACCGACCCTACTCCCCCAGAGTGTCCGGTGGGGCGGACGTATGTTCCGCTCGAGGTTCGTGACCGCCTTATTTATTGGGCTCATACATCACCCTCCTCTGGACATCCAGGTATTGGCCGGACAGTGCACTGCCTTAGCGTGAAATACTGGTGGCCAACGTTAGCTAGGGATGTGAGGGTGTATGTCTCCTCCTGCTCGGTGTGCGCCCAGTGTAAGGCGCCTAGACATTTGCCCAGGGGAAAGTTACATCCCCTGCCCGTTCCACAACGACCATGGTCCCACCTCTCGGTGGATTTTGTGACAGACCTTCCCCCCTCCCAGGGGAATACCACTATTTTGGTCGTTGTGGATCGGTTTTCCAAGGCCTGTCGTCTCCTCCCAATGCCGGGTCTCCCTACTGCCCTACAGACCGCTGAGGCCCTATTTACCCATGTTTTCCGGCACTATGGGGTGCCCGAGGATATAGTGTCTGACCGAGGTCCCCAGTTCACCTCCAGAGTCTGGGGGGCGTTCATGGAATGCTTGGGGGTCTCGGTGAGCCTTACCTCGGGTTACCACCCAGAGAGCAATGGGCAGGTAGAACGAGTCAACCAGGATGTGGGTAGGTTTCTGAGGTCCTATTGCCAGGGCCGGCCGGAGGAGTGGTCAAGGTATATCCCATGGGCAGAGATGGCACAGAACTCTCTCCGCCACTCCTCCACCAATCTAACACCTTTCCAGTGTGTTTTAGGGTATCAGCCGGTTCTGGCACCATGGCACGAGAGCCAGATCGAGGCTCCTGCGGTGGATGAGTGGATTCGGCGCTCGGAGGAGACGTGGGACGCTGCACATGTCCATCTGCAGCGGGCCATCCGTCGACAGAAGGCGAGCGCCGATCGCCACCGCAGTGAGGGACCGGTATACGCACCGGGAGATCGAGTCTGGCTCTCGACTCGAAACCTGCCCCTCCGCCTGCCCTGCCGGAAGCTGGGTCGGCGGTTTGTGAGCCCTTTAAAGTCCTGAGAAGATTGAACGAGGTGTGTTACAGGTTACAACTGCCTATTGATTATAAGAATATTAACCCCTCGTTCCATGTGTCTCTTCTCAGGCCGGTGGTAGCTGGTCCACTCCAGGAAGATGAGATAGGAGAGACCCCTCCGCCCCCATTGGACATCGAGGGGGCTCCGGCGTACAGGGTCCGGACCATCTTGGACTCGAGACGCCGGAGGAGTGGTCTCCAGTATCTCGTGGAGTGGGAGGGGTACGGTCCGGAGGAACGGTGCTGGGTGCCTAGGAGGGACATCCTAGATCCATCCCTCCTGACTGAGTTCCACCGTGGTCATCCCACGTGCCCGGGTCCGCGTCCTCCTGGCCATCCCCGAGGCCGGGGTCGGCGCACGGCTGGAGCCGCGCGTCAAGGGGGGGGTACTGTCACGGATTCTGCCGAGGCTGCTCCTCCTCCTTGTTCGGGCAGGCTTCGGCGTTCGTCGTCCCCGGAGTACTAGCTGCCACCGTTGAATGTTTCTATGTTTGATTGCTTTTGTCTGTCTGTTGCACCTGTGTCCGTTTGTGTCTAATTGTGTGTCCTATAAGTTGCCTGTTTGGTGTTGGTTAGTTTGTGTGTTGTTATTCGCCTGTCCGTTAGTGCTGCGTGTTTTTCTCTGTTTATTGTTTTATTGGTTTACGCACAGTTTGCGTAATCGCATGCCTCTGTTTATTGTTGAGGCCGTTCATTGTATTGTGCTTTGGTTTGCACTAGTAAACTTTGTTGGACTAAGCTTCGGTGTCCTGCGCCTGACTCCCACACCACATTAACCTCAGCCATTGACACTGTTTGTCTGCAAAGGGACCAGGACAACTGATCCGTGTAAAGGAAAGAATGAATGGGGCCATGTATCGTGAGATTTTGAGTGAAAACCTCCTTCCATCAGCAAGGGCATTGAAGATGAAACGTGGCTGGGTCTTTCAGCATGACAATGATCCCAAACACACCGCCCGGGCAACGAAGGAGTGGCTTCGTAAGAAGCATTTCAAGGTCCTGGAATGGCCTAGCCAGTCTCCAAATCTCAACCCCATAGAAAATCTTTGGAGGGAGTTGAAAGTCCGTGTTGCCCAGCGACAGCCCCAAAACATCACTGCTCTAGAGGAGATCTGCATGGAGGAATGGGCCAAAATACCAGCAACAGTGTGTGAAAACCTTGTGAAGACTTACAGAAAACGTTTGACCTGTGTCATTGCCAACAAAGGGTATATAACAAAGTATTGAGAAACTTTTGTTATTGACCAAATACTTATTTTCCACTATAATTTGCAAATAAATTCATTAAAAATCCTACAATGTGATTTTGTGGATTTATTTTTCTCATTTTGTCTGTCATAGTTGACGTGTACCTATGATGAAAATTACAGGCCTCTCTCATCTTTTTAAGTGGGAGAACTTGCACAATTGGTGGCTGACTAAATACTTTTTTCCCCCACTGTATTTGATTTGATGTGTATGAAATTGCTTGGTGAAATATGCATACATGGCGAGTAATTACCCATAATTCTGCACCTTTGGATAGTTGTACTTCCAATTTTGATCATCATAATTTAGTGACTGCAGAAAAAAAATGTATTTATCTACTGGGATTTTTCAAACATAGACTAACTTTCTGTTTTGTCTGTTTGGACTCAAGAGATAAGTGTGGTTGCGTTAATCTTTTTGCAGGCAGTTGTGTTCTTTTGATGAATGTATTTGCAATTTTAACGGTATATTATAGTTTTGATTTATGTTTTGAGAAGGCAACTACATTTTGAAAATGCATTTACTGTTTTGTAAAAGGCCACAGAGTTCTTGTGAAATTTTACGATAGTGTACTATAGTACATACTATAGTTTACACACCAATACCGTGGTGTGTACTATGATATGCCTAAAAATAAACGTGAGTGTACTATGATAACTTTGTAAATAATGGCATTTATTTATCCATATTACTCTACTTTGCAAAGACAATCATGTACACATTTAATGTGTTGTACAGTAAATATGTAGCCATTGAAAAAATCTGATGTATCATGGTGGAAATCTGGAAATCATTTCATGAATAACATAATTTTACTTATGGAAATAAATAATGGTTAACACCCTCATACCCACATGAAAAATAATATAGTTTACTATATAATTCTACCAGTGGAGGCTCCTCAGAGGAGTAAGGGAAGACCATCCTCCTCTGTGAATTTCATAAAAATAAAATTTGTAAAACATTAAAAAAGTTATCCTTTTTAGATAAAACTAAACTAAATATATTCACGTCACCTAATAATTGATTAAAACACACTGTTTTGCAATGAAGGTCTACAGTAGCCACAACAGCACTCTAGGGTAGCACCATGGTGGAGGACAGCTAGCTTCCATCCTCCTCTGGGTACATTGACTTCAATACAAAACCTAGGAGGCTCATGGTTCTCACCCCCTTCAATAGACTTACACAGTAATTATGACAACTTCCGGAGGAACGTATCAGAGCTCTTGCAGCATGAACTGACATGTTGTCCACCCACTCAAAGGATTTGATAATTAATCTAGTACTGAAAGCATAAGCTACATCTAACTAGCACTGCAGTGCATAAAATGTGTTGAGTAGTTGACTCAAAGAGAGAGAAAGACAATAGTTTAACAGTTTTTAACAAATGTATTTCTTTGAAAATGAAGGAAAAGCAAGAGAGAGAGAGAGAGATTTCATAATTTCATAATAGCAAATGCAGCTAGCTAGTTTAGCTTACTCAAACACCCTGATAAAACAGAGGGATGCTATGTTAGCTAGCTGGCTATGACTCCAACACAACAATGGAACTCTTCCAAGTCAAGCTTTTTGTTTTACTAATTTATTGCCACCGGGGCCCACCAGTGTAAGTGCTAAACTGCTACATTGTAACATTACTACATGATTGCAGCAGGTTTACTAACGCAGTAGTTTTTTTTTTTACCCCCTTTTTCTCCACAATTTCGTGATATCCAATTGCGATCCGATTACGATCTTGTCTCATCGCAGCAACTCCCCAACGAGCTCGAGATAGGCGAAGGTCGAGTCATGCGTCCTCCGAAACATGACCCGTCTAACTGTTCTTCTTAACACCCGCACGCTTAACCCGGAAGCCAGCTGCACCAATGTGTCGGAGGAAACACCGCTCAACTGATGACCAAAGTCAGCCTGCAGGCGCCCGGCCCGCCACAAGGAGTCGCTAGAGAGCGATGACCCAAGTAATGCCCCCCGGGCCAAACCCTCTGTAGTACACTGTAGTAAACTGTAGTATACTGTAGAATACTATAATATACACTGTATTGATCAGCTAATATTTAATATGAATATGCCCTGCCCATTCCCCTCCCCATATCCCTATTTGTGCCAGTGCCACCCATGCGTGAGAAACCTTCATGCCAAGTATAAAGTGGTTCCTCAATTAAACGTTTTGAGCTCATACCAGCGACCATTTGTGGTAGATGGTGGCAGATTGTGGTAAATTGCATAATTCTGTCATTGCACCACATTATCACAAGGGGGAGTTAGAACGCTGCTATCGGTAGTCTGAACTGTGGCACAAATTGACTATCTTATCTTAAATTAATGGAGGTGTGATTGTTTCAGTCCAAGAGTCTCTCTTCTCTGGCACTAGAGTCCTGCATCAGGCAACAACAAAAAAATTGCTGGCAGGTGGTCCCGGAGTTGAGAGAGAACTTGGGTAAATACAATGAAGCTTTACATGTGGACTGACGATTTTTGAAAAATAGGCACTGTGGGCTTTTGGTTTCTTTCCCTCTAAAAACAGACAGAAATAGTTCTAAATAACAAAACTGGCTTTATTTACCACAGTGTGGAAGAGTGATAGCCCCTATATATGAAGTGAGTTTCTGAAACACGGAGTCCTTCTTTGCTGATGTGAAGAAGAAACTGAATGAAAGAGAGTCCAGCGAGGACAGGGAGGGGAAAAAGGTTGCTCATATTTTCAAGACCTGAGCTATTTCATTTATTTATGAAATGTACTAGTTTGTTTAGGCAATTTAATATATTTGTTTAGGCTTGGCCTATTTAGTACGCTATTTCGCAGCATAAAGCTATATTTGTCAGCATACAGCTGAGTGACTCACTCATTCGTGGCTTTGGATCAAAATAAGTAAGCACAAACATTCTTTCTGATAGTCTTTAATAAATAAATATTTTGACCAAGTTAACCTGCTCATGTTGTGTGTGTTCAATTATTTGTGACATTGTGGTTACAATGAAGAATGTAAACGAAATAAATCAAATAAATCCTATTCATAATGAATAATCAGATGTGTGTTGCAAGCTTGTCATTTTTCTTTATAGAATTTTTTTGTAAGATTGTATTTTATATTTTTAGACAATACAAAACATACACATACAAATGACAACTACATCACACCTGCCCAGACCTACCTGCTCACACCCCCATCTCCAGTGCCCACATCACTCTCTGCCACATGGCCTCAAACTACACCATTTTGTTTCTCTCCACCGCCCACACACACTTTCAACATTTGGATAATAAAGCATTTAAAGGCTGACATTGGTTGATTTTCAGTTTTTAAGTAAATGTTTTTTCAAGATGATTGATGAGAAAAGTATCGTCCAACCCATCTCACTGCACCCTTATATGCCATGTCTTGTAATATGCAGACAGACGGATTAAAAGTTAATTTCCATTGTAATACTTCTAACAGCCAAATTTCTAACTCCACCCATACCTTTTGGACTTTATAACATTCCCAGAAGGCATGGATTATTATAACCTAATGAAAAATTTACCTGGTAATCTAATTTAATTTACTGCAGGTCTAAGACCTATGGGTTAAACTTGTGAATGTATGATTATATTGAAGATAGAAGCCGCCTCTTGATGAGTTCCGAGAGCCGACCCATTACCCAACAAAATAATATCAATCTATTTAGCCTAATTGTTTTTATGACTACAGATAGTAGGCTATTATTCCTCTTTTCATGCATGACTATTCAACATTTGGCTAAAAAGAAACCATGCCATGAATTAAGAACAGATATATATATTTTTTTCACAATGCACATTGACAACTCAAATCGCTTTAAAGAGCCTTCTAATGTTAGACAACAAATAAATATCCTAAAACAATAACTTAAAAAACAGTCCATTCAACACTGGATTTCTTAAAATTGCTGTGCAGAAAAAGGATGTCATCCACCGTGCCTGGTTGCAGGCTCACAGCTGGCTTCTCTCTGAAAACACACATCCATCTGAAGGTGACGCTTTATCCTTTGGAACCACACAATTACCAGGTGGACAGTGTGGTGGCCGAACAATGCTGCGATGATGTGTTGATAACAAATCCGCTGACACTGTACTTTGAATATAAAGGTTTATTATATCAAAGATTTCAGCATCAATTTACAGACTTCTGCAGAATCTGGAGAGCAACAAACCCAATCTCAAATATGATCACTCTCCCCGTCCCTTTGTTCAAACATGGTATATACAGTGAGGGAAAAAAGTATTTGAACCCCTGCTGATTTTGTACGTTTGCCCACTGACAAAGAAATGATCAGTCTATATTTTTAATGGTAGGTTTATTTGAACAGTGAGAGACAGAATAACAAAAAAAAAATCCGGAAAAATGCATGTCAAAAATGTTATAAATTGATTTGCATTATAATGAGTGAAATAAGTTTTTGACCCCTCTGCAAAACATGACTTAGTACTTGGTGGTAAAACCCTTGTTGGCAATCACAGAGGTCAGACGTTTCTTGTAGTTGGCCACCAGGATTGCACACATCTCAGGAGGGATTTTGTCCCACTCCTCTTTGCAGATCTTCTCCAAGACATTAAGATTTCGAGGCTGACGTTTGGCAACTCGAACCTTCAGCTCCCTCCACAGATTTTCTATGGGATTAAGGTCTGGAGACTGGCTAGGCCACTCCAGGACCTTAATGTGCTTCTTCTTGAGCCACTCCTTTGTTGCCTTGGCCGTGTGGTTTGGGTCATTGTCATGCTGGAATACCCATCACGACCCATTTTCCATGCCCTGGCTGAGGGAAGGAGGTTCTCACCCAAGATTTGACAGTACATGGCCCCGTCCATCGTCCCTTTGATGCGGTGAAGTTGTCCTGTCCCCTTAGCAGAAAAACACCCCCAAAGCATAATGTTTCCACCTCCATGTTTGACGGTGGGGATGGTGTTCTTGGGGTCATAGGCAGCATTCCTCCTCCTCCAAACACGGCAAGTTGAGTTGATGCCAAAGAGCTCAATTTTGGTCTCATCTGACCACAACACTTTCACCCAGTTCTCCTCTGAATCATTCAGATGTTCATTGGCAAACTTCAGACGGGCATGTATATGTGCTTTCTTGAGCAGGGGGACCTTGCGGGCACTGCAGGATTTCAGTCCTTCACGGCGTAGTGTGTTACCAATTGTTTTCTTGGTGACTATGGTCCCAGCTGCCTTGAGATCATTGACAAGATCCTCCCGTGTAGTTCTGGGCTGATTCCTCACCGTTCTCATGATCATTACAACTCCACGAGGTGAGATCTTGAATGGAGCCCCAGGCCGAGGGAGATTGACAGTTATTTTGTGTTTCTTCCATTTGCGAATAATCGCACCAACTGTTGTCACCTTCTCACCAAGCTGCTTGGCGATTGTCTTGTAGCCCATTCCAGCCTTGTGTAGGTCTACAATCTTGTCCCTGACATCCTTGGAGAGCTCTTTGGTCTTGGCCATGGTGGAGAGTTTGGAATCTGATTGATTGATTGCTTCTTTGGACAGGTGTCTTTTATACAGGTAACAAGCTGAGATTAGGAGCACTCCCTTTAAGAGTGTGCTCCTAATGTCATGAGCCCTCTCACTCCACCGGGTTACCACCTTAATTGGTTTCCACTATCTTCCACTCTGCTCACCTCCCTCTCTCTACTCAGCCTAACTAGCTCCACCTGTCCCTGCTCTGCTCGGCTCTAATTACTCTGCCAGCTGCGCTGCATTACCCACTAACCTCTCCCAGTATTTAAGGCCCTGTCTTTCAGCTCTCCGGTGTCAGATCGTCTGCAAAGCTCACACCCGAACCTGTTTGCTCGCGCTTCTGGCTCACCCTGGTTTTGTGACCCCGGACCTGCCTGGTTTTTGGATACTCTTCTGCCTCAGGAGATCCAGACCTGCTTCTGCCATTACGACTCCTGACCACTCTTCAATCCCGGTAACTCTGACCAGCCTTCTGCCTTGCTACTACGTATTTTGGATTTCCCTTGAACTGTACTGCTGCCTGGTTTCATTCCGCCCCGTTGTGTCTGTGTTTCCTCCCCCAGGACTTCTGGACCACCAACCACCGGCGTCATCGGACGCATCGCTGCCACTGGGGGAGGCACAGACCCAGCACTCGGACGGGATAACCCCTGGAGCCTTCACTCACTCCCTACATCCCTTTCCCCTTAAGTTTAAATAAACTTTCTGGTGTGACGCAATTGTGGTCCTCTTGTCGTCTGTCTGAACCGTGACAGTACGATCTGACCATCATGGACTCAGCGCACACTTCCCCCGACATGGAAACCGAAGAGCCTGAGCAACCCACCGCCATGCTACGCCTGGAACACACTGAGAGAGAGCTAGGCCGCATGAGCGGCGTCATCTCCTCTCTGCTTCAGGTCGGCCACCAACAGCATCAGCAGTTCCAGCAGCACCAGCAGCAGTCCCAGCAGCAGCAACAACAACTCGCCATGATCATTCAACTCCTCACCAACCTGACCCCAGCCAGTCTGCCCACCAGCCCTGCCCCCGAGTTACCTGCCCCCGGTCATTGCCGCCGCTGCTCGGAACCCAAGATTGAAACCCCGAGCGGTTCAACGGCGATTCAACCCAGGTCCGGCCATTCCTGACTAGCTGCCGACTTCAGTTCTCCTTGCAGCCAAGGACCTTCGCCACGGAGGGGGCTAAAGTTGGGTATGCCATCACTCACCTGACGGGCCGAGCTCGACTCTGGGGAACAGCAGAGTTCGAACGTCAAACCCCGCATGTGCAACCTTCGACCTGTTTGCTGAGGAGATGCTGAGGGTGTTTGACCTGGATTCCCCCAACCGCAGCGGCGTCTCGTGAACTGTTCAGTATTCGACAAGGCAGACGTACAGTCGCAGACCATTCCATCGACTTCCGAACCCTGGCTAGACGAAGTTCTTGGAACACACCATCGTTGGTGGACGCGTTCTTCCATAGTTTGGCTGACTATATCAAGGACGAGTTGGTCTCCCATGAACTGCCTTCCACTCTTGATGAAGCCATCGCACTGACTGTCAGGATCGACAGTAGGATACAGACCCGTCGTCGTGGGGGGGCGCCAAGGTCCACCTACTACCGGCATTCGGAGAGATCCGACTGGGCTCCTGTCATCTACTGCCACTCACCCAGGTCAGCTTGATCAGTCTGAGCCTATGGAGATTGGGCGAGCCTCTCTCACTCCTGCAGAGCGCCAGCGACGCTTCACCTCAAACCTCTGCCTCTATTGTGGAGGTGATGGACATCGTGTGGTAACCTGCCCTTTAAAGGGCCGAAGCTCACCGGGCATAGGGGGAGTCCGGTTGAGTTCAATGACCATCCAGTCCTCCGACCGCAAACCCCTGCTGCAAGTTCACCTCCGCCTCCCTGACTCAACTCACACCCTGGCTGCTCTGGTGGATTCTGGCGCCGAAGCCAACATAATGGACATCAAGCTGGCACGCCAACTGGGACTGGAGAACCTCCGTTTGACACCTCCTATTCCTGCCCGGGCACTGGACGGACACTTACTCGGATCGGTCACTCATGTCACGGCCCCGGTCTCGATGTGGTCTGTCCGGAAACCATCAAGAAACTATCCAGTTTCACCTGCTCCCCTCTCCAGGCCAACCCCTCATCCTGGGTTACCCATGGCTCCGCCCGGCACAACCCTCAGCTCGACTGGGTGACCGGGGTGATCAGGGAGTGGGGAGAGGACTGCCACCGAACCTGCCTGCTTGCCGCCGCACTGCCCCTCGGCCAGTACCTACTAACTCCGCTCCTGACCCCTCCAAGGACCCTGTGTCGATTCTGCCAAGTCCCTGCATCGTTGCAGCTCTGACCTGGGCTGTTGAGGAACAGGTGCTGGAGGCTCTCCGTAACCAGCCAGGTCCCAGCACTTGCCCAGCTGACCGCCTTTTGTCCCCGAAGACCTGAGGTCCCAGGTCGTTCAGTGGGGACATGACTCCCGCCTAGCTTGTCACCCTGGCTCCACCCGCACTTACAACCTGCTCGCCCAGAGGTTCTGGTGGCCCTCTCTGAGGAAGGATGTACGGGGAATTCGTCCAAGCCTGCCCCATCTGCAACCAACACAAGTCGTTCTGCCAGCCCCCCAGCCGGATTGCTGCAGCCCCTGCCTGTGCCCAGGAGTCCGCTGGTCCCTGCTGCGCCTTGTCCTCCTCCTCCACGGCTCGTCGATGGTGGTCTGGTTTACACCGTCCGCCGCCTGCTTCGGTCCAGACGGAGGGGTAGGGGTCTCCAGTACCTCATTGACTGGGAGGGCTATGGACCTGAGGAAAGGACCTGGGTGCCAGCTAGTCGGATTGTGGATAGGACTCTCATCACCGCTTTCCACCAACGGCATCCTGATCAACCTGCAATCCGTAGGGGCCGCCCCAGAGGGATCCCTAACCGTCCGGCCCGCTCGGCTTCCTGTCCTGTGCCTGATCCTGTCTCGGGACCTGTCCCATCTCCCCGACCACGGCCCTCCGGCTTCCTCCGAGGATGAGGACGTTCACTCGGACCGTTCGGAGGAGTTCTAGCCCTCCTCCGGCTCCCCCTCCTCCCGCCCGGCGTGGTGTTGCTCTTGGGACTTCTGGGGCCGTCCCTTGGGGGGTTCTGTCATGAGCCCTCTCACTCCACCGGGTTACCACCTTAATTGGTTTCCACTATCTTCCACTCTGCTCACCTCCCTCTCTCTACTCAGCCTAACTAGCTCCACCTGTCCCTGCTCTGCTCGGCTCTAATTACTCTGCCAGCTGCGCTGCATTACCCACTAACCTCTCCCAGTATTTAAGGCCCTGTCTTTCAGCTCTCCGGTGTCAGATCGTCTGCAAAGCTCACACCCGGAACCTGTTTGCTCGCGCTTCTGGCTCACCCTGGTTTTGTGACCCCCGGACCTGCCTGGTTTTTGGATACTCTTCTGCCTCAGGAGATCCAGACCTGCTTCTGCCATTACGACTCCTGACCACTCTTCAATCCCGGTAACTCTGACCAGCCTTCTGCCTTGCTACTACGTATTTTGGATTTCCCTTGAACTGTACTGCTGCCTGGTTTCATTCCGCCCCCGTTGTGTCTGTGTTTCCTCCCCCCAGGACTTCTGGACCACCAACCACCGGCGTCATCGGACGCATCGCTGCCACTGGGGGAGGCACAGACCCAGCACTTCGGACGGGATAACCCCTGGAGCCTTCACTCACTCCCTACATCCCTTTCCCCTTAAGTTTAAATAAACTTTCTGGTGTGACGCAATTGTGGTCCTCTTGTCGTCTGTCTGAACCGTGACACCTAATCTCAGCTCGTTACCTGTATAAAAGACACCTGGCAGCCAGAAATCTTTCTGATTGAGAGGGGCTCAAATACTTATTTCCCTCATTAAAATGCAAATCAATTTATAAAATTTTTTACATGCATTTTTCTGGATTTTTGTTTGTTTGTCTGTCTCTCACTGTTCAAATAAACCTACCATTAAAATGATAGACTGATCATTTCTTTGTCAGTGGGCAAACATACAAAATCAGCAGGGGATCAAATGCTTTTTTCCCTCACTGTATCCTATGCTTCATGTAACATAAGATGGCGTGTTTTGAATAGACCAATCCCTGGCCTCCACATATCCCAATCTCCACTGTTTTAGGGGGCTCCTATAGTAATACTTTCCAGATGTTTCAGCAAAGCAAAGTAGAGTTCATTTAACCAACAATATGAAAACCTCAGATACTACAACAGTAGGCCTCTTGAAGCGATAGAGGAAATCAACAAGATCCACAGGTATTCATTCACAATAGCTGGCCTTACATTATCTGCAGTTTTGAGCTGCACTCTCCCACTCCATGGTGGATAACGTCCACTCTTCGTTTAATGTAATGGGCTGTAAGGCACAAGTATCCTATTTTTCAAAAATCATCAGTCCACATGTCAAGTGTAATTGCGCCATTGTATTTACCCAAGTTCTCTCTCAACTCCAGGACCACCTGCCAGCTGATTTTTTTTGCCTGATGCAGGATTCTAGTGCGATAGGAGAGAGACTGACTGAAGCATTCACACCTCCATTAATTTACAAAAGGATAGTCAAATAGCTCGGCTAGGTGTGAAAAATCCCCCAATTTGTGCCACAGTTTCGACTACCGATAGTAGTCAGAGTTGAGTCCTATTGTGTAGTGTAGCCTAATGGCCAAAAAAGGGCAAACTTGCAATGTATTCGATGCTTAAGTACTCTAAAGTTTTACATTTCTAACTCAATATCACAGACCAGATTTACCCTAACGAAAAATGCATCAACCCCTACAAATATATTAATTTATTATAATCCACATAATAATTCAAACGAAATTAGCTGTAGCGAGAGGAGAGACTGCATGCTAAAGACAATCAGAAAGAATGTGTCTTTAACCCTGCATTATAATATAATTTATTTTGAGCGAAAGCCAAGAATGAGTGAGTCACTCAGCCCTATGCTGTTCCTGCTTCTGTTGCCTATTTGAGTGTTTGTTTAATATCATACTGAGTCTGTGATCACCAAGCCTCATGCAACCGCAAAAAGTTGGATAAAGCAATTTCACAAATCCGGCTGTTTTTAAACATTGCTATTTTTTATCATTAGAATAGACTCTGGTATTACTCATACTTTATTTAGTATTGTTTACACCGTTCCAAACTGGCAGATAAATGATATTGTAATCTAACACCACCTGTTTGTCATGCAACAGTATCTCTTGGGCTTTTGACAATGATTTTACATGAGACCTAATTCACATGATATGCCTAAAATACTTATATCCACTAGGCTAATAAATAAAGAAAATGTTCCATTTGATTATTTAATTGACCTTTATCATGCTATTTCAAGTTATCGCTTTGGAGCACATGCAAAAGCGATTGGGAGTTGTTGAACAGGAGTGACAAAATGTATTACAATTGAATTTGGAAAAAAACTCTAGACCACCTTTACTCCACACACAGAGATGCATACAAAGCTCTCCCTCGCCCTCCATTTGGCAAATCTGACCATAACTCTATCCTCCTGATTCCTGCTTATAAGCAAAAACTAAAGCAGGAAGCACCAGTGACTCGGTTAATAAAAAAGTGGTCTGATGACGCAGATGCTAAGCTACAGGACTGTTTTGCTAGCACAGACTGGAACATGTTCCGGGATTCTTCAGACAGCATTGAGGAGTACACCACATCAGTCACTGGCTTCATCAATAAGTGCATCGATGATGTCGTCCCCCACAGTGACCGTACGTACATACCCCAACCAGAAGCCATGGATTACAGGAAACATCCGCACTGAGCTAAAGGGTAGAGCTGCCGCTTTCAAGGAACGGGACTCTAACCCGGACGCTTATAAGAAATCCCGCTATGCCCTCCGACGAACCATCAAACAGGCAAAGAGTCAATACAGGGCTAAGATTGAATCGTACTACACTGGCTCTGACGCTCGTCGGATGTGGCAGGGCTTGAAAACTATTACAGACTACAAAGGGAAGCACAGCCGCGAGCTGCCCAGTGACACAAGCCTACCAGACGAGCTAAACCACTTCTATGCTCGCTTCGAGGCAAGCAACACTGAAGCATGCATGAGAGCACCAGCTGTTCCGGATGACTATGTGATCACGCTCTCCGTAGCCGATGTGAGTAAGACTTTTAAGCAGGTCAACATTCACAAGGCGGATTACCAGGACGTGTACTCCGAGCATGTGCTGACCAACTGGCAAGTGTCTTCTCTGACATTTTCAACATGTCCCTGACTGAGTCTGTAATACCAACATGTTTCAAGCAGACCACCATAGTCCCCGTGCCCAAGGACTCTAAGATAACCTGCCTAAATGACTACCGACCCGTAGCACTGACGTCTGTAGCCATGAGGTGCTTTGAAAGGCTGGTCATGGCTCACATCAACAGCATTATCCCAGAAACCCTAGACCCACTCCAATTTGCATACCGCCCCAACAGATCCACAGATGATGCAATCTCTATTGCACTCCACTCCACACTGCCCTTTCCCACCCGGACAAGAGGAACACCTACGTGAGAATGCTATTCATTGACTACAGCTCAGCATTCAACACCATAGTGCCCTCTAAGCTCATCACTAATAATAATAATAATAATAATATGCCATTTAGCAGACGCTTTTATCCAAAGCGACTTACAGTCATGCGTGCATACATTTTTTGTGTATGGGTGGTCCCGGGGATCGAACCCACTACCTTGGCGTTACAAGCGCCGTGCTTTACCAGCTGAGCTACAGAGGACCACAAGCTAAGCATCCTGGGACTAAACACCTCCCTCTGCAACTGGATCCTGGACTTCCTGACGGGCCGCCCCCAGGTGGTAAGGGTAGGTAACAACACATCTGCCACACTGATCCTCAACACGGGGGCCCCTCAGGGGTGCGTGCTCAGTCCCCTCCTGTACTCTCTGTTCACCCATGACTGCATGGCCAGGTACGACTCCAACACCATCATTAAGTTTGCCGACGACACAACAGTGGTAGGCCTGATCATCGACAACGATGAGACAGCCTATAGGGAGGAGGACAGAGACCTGGCCGTGTGGTGCCAGGACAACAACCTCTCCCTCAACGTGACCAAGACAAAGGAGATGATTGTGGACTACAGGAAAAAAAATAGGACTGAGCACGCCCCCATTCTCATCGACGGGGCTGTAGTGGAACAGGTTGAGAGCTTCATGTTCCATGTTCCAAACACACCAAAACAGTCGTGAAGCGGGCACGACAAAGCCTATTCCCCCTCAGGAGACTGAAAAGATTTGGCATGGGTCCTCAGATCCTCAAAAAATTCTACAGCTGCACCATCGAGAGCATCCTGACTGGTTGCATCACCGCCTGGTATGGCAACTGCTTGGCCTCCGACCGCAAGGCACTACAGAGGGTAGTGCGTACGGCCCAGTACATCACTGGGGCCAAGCTTCCTGCTATACCAGCCGGTGTCAGAGGAAGGCCCTCAAAATTGTCAAAGACTCCAGCCACACTAGTCATAGACTGTTCTCCCTGCTACCGCACGGCAAGCGGTACCGGAGTGCCAAGTCTAGGTCCATAAGACTTCTCAACAGCTTCTACCCCCAAGCCATAAGACTCCTGAACAGCTAATCATGGCTACCCGGACTATTTGCACTGCCCCCCCACCCCATCCTTTTTACGCTGCTGCTACTCTGTTAATTATTTATGCATAGTCACTTTAACTCTACCCACATGTACATATTACTTCAACTATCTCAACTAGCCGGTGCCGCCGCACATTGACTCTGCAAAAGAGGCCATCCACCCTTGATGGGCTATCAGCAGGACAATAGACTCTTGCCGAGTTTAGGCATATTACTTCATCCATCTCTTTGCATAGCCCACCACATGCACTGTTTTCTAACCACATCTGGATGGATCCATAACAAATTACTATGGGAATAAACATCACTGAAAGACAGACATATTGGAATAAAGTAGGCTAATGCAATTGAAGGCAACAAATAGTTGCTTACTGAAACACCCAAAGTCATCGAGTTGTTATAATAGGATTTGAAGCAATAGCCTACCAGCGTGTGGTCAGCTATTTCAGCACTGTGTCGCACTGCTTTGAGACAAGCATGGGGACTGGTCTTGATAAATCAATCAGATTTTTATTTTCACTGAGTCTCCGTTTGGGTATTGGTTAGCCTACAATTAGGGTGTGGAAATGTTAGGATTATTTTGCTCTTAACTCGCAGTCGGTTAGTAGCCTAGGCCTACGGTTAGTAGCCTAAAGGGGGGGTCAAAATCAAAAGTAACAGTCAGTATCTGGTGTGGCCACCAGCTGCATTAAGTACTGCAGTGCATGTCATCCTCATGGACTGCACCAGATTTGCCAGTTCTTGCTGTGAGATGTTACCCACTCTTCCATCAAGGCACCTGCAAGTGCCCTAGCCCTCACCCTCCGATCCAACAGGTCCCAGACGTGCTCAATGGAATTGAGATCCGGGCTCTTCAATGGCCATGGCAGAACACTGACTTTCCTGTCTTGCAGGAAATCACGCACAGAACGAGCAGTATGGCTGGTGTCATTGTCATGCTGGAGGGACATGTCAGGATGAGCCTGCAGGAGGGTTACCACATAAGGGAGGAGGATGTCTTCCCTGTAACGCACAGTGTTGAGATTGCCTGCAATGACAACAAGCTCAGTCCGATGATGCTGTGACACACTGCCCCAGACCATGACGGACCCTCCACCTCCAAATCGATCCCGCTCCAGAGTACAGGCCTCGGTGTAACGCTCATTCCTTCGACGATAACCGCGAATCCGACCATCACCCCTGGTGAGACAAAACCACGACTCGTCAGTAAAGAGCACTTTTTGCCAGTCCTGTCTGGTCCAGCGACGGTGGGTTTGTTCCCATAGGCGACGTTGTTGCCGGTGATGTCTGGTGAGGACCTGCCTTACAACAGGCCTACAAGCCCTCAGTCCAGCCTCTCCCGGACAGTCTGAGCACTGATGGAGGGATTGTGCATTCCTGGTGTAACTCGGGCAGGTTTTGTTGCCATCCTGTACCTGTCCTGTGTGATGTTCGGATATACCGATCCTGTGCAGGTGTTGTTACACATGGTCTGCCACTCCGAGAACAATCAGCTGTTGGTCCTGTCTCCCTGTAGCGCTGTCTTACATCTTAGGCATCTCACAGTACGGACATTGCAGCATGCCTCACACAGATGAGCAGGGACCCTGGTCATCTTTCTTTTGGTGTTTTTCAGAGTCAGTAGAAAGTCCTCTTTAGTGTCCTAAGTTTTCATAACTGTGACCTTAATGTTAATTAATTTTTTTAAATATTTGTATTTTATTATTTTTAGTCATTTAGCAGACGCTCTTATCCAGAGCGACTTACAGGAGCAATTAGGGTTAAGTGCCTTGCTCAAGGGCACACTGATTTTTCACCTAGTTGGCTCGGGGATTAGAACCAGCGACCTTTCAGTTAGTGGCAAAATGCTCTTAACCACTAAGCTACCTGCCGCCCCATTGAACAAGCATGGGAAACAGTGTTTAAACCCTTTACAATGAAGATCTGTGAGGTTATTTGGATTTTTACGAATTATCTTTGAAAGACAGGTCCTGAAAAAGGGACGTTTCTTTTTTTGCTGAGTTTACATACTATATACATTTTATGGACACAATGCACCCTACAACAGTTATCTTTTGTTTGTTTTTAATCCCATCCTTAAGATACCATCAACCCCTCCCATCAATCTCCGAAGCCCATCCAGGTTGATTTCTACTTTGCCATATATTTTTAACTCTGCTGTTTCACGTTCCGAACCCGTAAACATTTTAGGGACACAGCATATTTTACATTAGTTATCTTGTTGTTTTTAATCCTACCCTTCAGCTCCACTCAAACCCTCCCATCTATCCCTCAACAACATCACTTTTTTATTTCTATTTGCCATATATTTTTCAGCGGTGATGTTTCACTAAAGTTCTGAACCTTTCTATTCTCAAAGTTTCTACTGTAAATTAAAGATTTTTTGTTGTTGCTAAAAGTATTATTACATTATTGACCAACTGACTATGACTTTTCAAATCACCCAGTAGTGCTATCTGCAGAGTTAGTTCCAGGTAAATGTTGCACTTCTTCAACCATTCCTGAACCTGCGACCAAAAACAAGCTACATATGGACAGTACCAATACAAATGATCTGACGATTATGTATCTTCGCAGCAAAATCTGCAGAGCTGGGATGGTTGTATCCCACAAATATCTAACATTCTATTGATTGCAAGAATTTAGTAAAATAATTTTAAAAAATTATACGTTTTGAATCCGGCGTCGTTTTATGTATCAGTTCATAAACCATGTGACATGGAATCGGGACATCGAAAATCTCTTCCCAATTGAAGAGTCCTTACTAGTCTCTACAATAACTAAAGTTAAATTCAATTTAATCGAAATAACCATGCCTTTGGACATAGAGCCCCCACTACTGCAAGCAACAACTACTCACAAATGAGATGCTGACATTCTATTGGATGAAAAATTATACGTTTTGAACTCGGCGTCGTTTTATGTATCAGTTCATAAACCATGTGCCATGGAGTCAGTACATCGAAAAACTTTTCCCGACTATTTTGTAATCTATATGGCACAGCTGTCAATCTTTTGGTCCTTTAATGAAACTGGTATACTTTTTTATTATTCACAATTTTCTTTAACCAATTTTGGTCTTTAATGCAGACAAGTTCCTTACTTTTTCCCACTTCCACTTGCCTCTTCCATTTTTGCAGTAATGCTGCAATAAGTTGGTTGTAATATTTGGTAGAGCAGACATCTACATATATTTGTGTTAGCTGCATGTGTGACATAACTCCACCAGTCCTATTAATTATATAATTTACAAAGATTATACCTTAAAACATTTTTTTTTATTTTATGACTTTTTTTTATTTTTTACAATTAGTATATTTGAGTTTAACCACAATATTTGTTGTATTATTTGTTCTGTCTTTTCTGGTGGATTAAACTGAAATTGCAACCAACTTTCTCTGGATTGTTTAAAAAATATTGATATTTTGGAGATTATTTCCTTTTTCAAATAACCGAAAGAGAGAGGTTGTAATCTGAATAAAGGGTAAAAGGCCATTCTTAAACATTGGGTGAGACATTCTTTCAAATCTGTTAGAGAATCATTCTGCCCTCCGAATTCACATTCATTATATAAATAGGCCCGTTTAATTTTGTCTGGCTTGCCGTTCCGTTTATTATTGTTGGATCTGATTTTAATAGCTAACATTTCAATGGCCATAATAAATAGATATGCCGATAGTGGACAACCTTGTTGTGATAAGTGTGATGGAAAGGAGTCAGGCGCAGGAGGGTAATCACCGAATACAGAGTTTATTCCTTCGTAGACACACAAATGCGCTCAAATAGCGATCAACAAAACAGGCATAGGGGAAACTATCATCCCTGGCAAATACACTGTAACGGATATCCAAATATACATAGGCAAAGGGGAAAATCTACCCTGGCAACACAATGTTATGAGTAGCTCCACCGCGCTACACTACTCTCACAAATAACAATCACCCACAAGGACAAGGGGGCAGAGGGAACACTTATACACGGACTAATTAGGGGATAGGAACCAGGTGTGTGTGATTGACAAGACAAGAATTGTGATGATGATTGGGGCGGCAGAGGTTAGTAAGCCGGTGACGACGAACGCCGAAGCCTGCCCGAACAAGGAGGGGAGGCATTCTCTGCCGAAGTCGTGACACTTGTTTACTCCTCTTGACAGTTTAATACTTTCAGAGAAATAGCCATTATTTACTATTTCACACCTAGGGTTTCTATACATTTTACACGTTCTATACAACCCATTTTATAAGAGATTCTCCAAAATTGAAATATTCCAGGCATTTATGTATAAATTCCAGTCGTACTTTATCAGATGCCTTTTTAAAGTCTGCTATGAATACCAGGCCTGGTTTGCCAGATTTTTCATAGTATTCTATTGTTTCCAGTCTTATATTATCTCCAATGTATCGTCCATGTGAAAAACCTGTCTGATAATATCATTTTGATAGAATTCATGCATTGCAACACTGAAGTGTAAGGGGCCTCCACTTTTTTTAATGGACCGGATCTTTATATTTACCACTTGGATCCTGTTTCAGTAATAATTAAATCAGACCTTCTTGTTGAGTGTCTGATAATCTACCATTTTTGTAGGAGTGGTTAAAACATGCAAATAATGGTCCTCTGAGTATATTAAAAAAGGTTTGGTATACAGTGCATTCGGAAAGTATTCAGACCCCTTGACTTTTTCCACATTTTGTTACGTTACAGCGTTATTCTAAAATGGATTAAATCGTTTTTTGCCCCCTCATCAATCTACACACAATTCTCCATAACGGCAAAGCAAAAACAGGTTTTGCAAATGTAGCAAAAATAAAACATGGAAATGTCACATTTACATAAGTATACAGACTCTTTACTCAGTACTTTGTTGATGCACCTTTGGCATCGATTATAATCATGAGTCTTCTTGGGTATGACGTTACAAGCTTGGCAAACCTGTATTTTGGGAGTTTTTCCCATTCTTCTCTGCAGTTCCTCTCATGCTCTGTCAGGTTGGATGGGGAGCGTCACTGCACAGCTATTTTCAGGTCTCTCCAGAGATGTTCGATCGGGTTCAAGTCCGGGCTCTGGCTAGGCCACTCAAGGTGAACCTTTGCCCCAGTCTGAGGTCCTGAGCACTTCGGAGCAGCTTTTCATCAAGGATCTCTCTGTACTTTGCTCCGTTTATCTTTCCCTCGAGCATGATGATCCCAGTCCCATACGCTGAAAAACATCCCCACAGCATGATGCTGCCACCACTATGCTTCACCGTAGGGATGGTGCCAGGTTCCCTCCAGACATGACGCTTGGCATTCAGGACAAAGAGTTCAATCTTGGTTTTATCAGACCAGAGAATCCTGTTTCTCAATGTGTAAGAGTCATTTAGGTGCCTTTTTTCAAACTCCAAGCGGCATGTCATGTGTCTTTTACTGAGGAGTGGCTTCCATCTGGCCACTCAACCATAAATGCCTACTTGGTGGAGTGCTGCAGGGATGGTTGTCCTTCTGGAAGGTTCTCCCATCTCCACAGAGGAACTCTGGCGCTCTGTCAGAGTGACCATCGGGTTCTTTGTCACCTCCATGACCAAGGCCCATCTCCCCTGATTGCTCAGTTTGGCCCGGCGGCCAACTCTAGGAAGAGTCTTGGTGGTTCCAAACTTCTTCCATTTAAGAATGATGGAGGCCACTGTGGTCTTGGGGACCTTCAATGCTCCAGAAATGTTTTGGAACCCTTCCCCAGATTTGTGCCCCAACACAATCCTGTCTCGGAGCTCTACGGACAATCCCTTCGACCTCATTGCTTGGTTTTTGCTCTGACATGAACTGTCAACTGTGGGACCTTATATAGACAGGTGTGCCTTTCTAAATCATGTCCAATCATTTGAATTTAACACATGTGGACTCCAATCAAGTTGTAGAAACATCTCAAGGATGATCAATGGAAACAGGATGCACTTGAGCTCAATTGTGAGTCTCATAGCAAAGGGTCTGAATACTTATGTAAGTAAGGTATTTCTGTTTTTTATTTTTAATCAATTTGCAAACTTTTCTAAAAACCTGTTCTTGCTTTGTCATTATGGGGGTATTGTGTGTAGATTGATGAGGAAAAATTGGTATTTTATCCATTTTAGAATAAGGCTGTAACGTAACAAAATGTGGAAAATGTCAAGGGGTCTGAATACTTTCCGAATGCATTGTACTTCCACTGGTATGCCATCCAACCCTGGAGTTATCCCGGACTTAAATGCTATAATTGCATCAAGAAGTTCCTTCTCTGTAATTTGGCCTTCACATGAGTCTTTCTGTACAGCTGTTAATTTTTACATTATGAAAAGAAACAAATCCATACAGTTATCTTCGGTTAGTGGAGATGGAGGAGACTGAAACGAAAACATGTGCTTAAAGTACTTTGCTTCCTCTTTCAAAATATAATTTGATGAATCATGGGTGACTCCATTATTTGGTACATTATTTCAGGTAGCATTTCTATGTTGAAGATAACAAAATAACTTGGTGCAAAAGTATTAATCCCCTTGGTGTTTTTCCTATTTTGTTGCATTACAACCTGTAATTTAAATGGATTTTATTTGGATTTAATGTAATGGAAATACACAAAATAGTCCAAATTGGTGAAGTGAAATGAAAAAAATAACTTGTTTCAAAAAATTATAAAAAATAAATAACGGAAAAGTGGTGTGTGCATATGTATTCACCCCCTTTGCTATGAAGCCCCTAAATAAGATCTGGTGCAACCAATTACCTTCAGAAGTCACATAATTTGTTAAATAAAGTCTGTGTGCAATCTACGTGTCACATGATCTGTCACATGATCTCAATACATAAACACCTGTTCTGAAAGGCCCGAGAGTCTGCAACACCACTAAGCAAGGGGCACCACCAAACAAGCGGCACCATGAAGACCAAGGAGCTCTCCAAACAGGTCAGGGACAAAGTTGTGGAGAAGTACAGATCAGGGTTGGGTTATAAAAAAATATCCAAAACATTGAACATCCCACGGAGCACCATTAAATCCACTATTAAAGAATGGCACCACAACAAATCTGCCAAGAGAGGGCCGCCCACCAAAACTCACCGACCAGGCAAGGAGGGCATTAATCAGAGAGGCAACAAAGAGACCAAAGATAACCCTGAAGGGGCTGCAAAGCTCCACAGCGGAGATTGAAGTATCTGTCCATAGGACCACTTTAAGCCGTACACTCCACAGAGCTGGGCTTTACGGAAGAGTGGTCAGAAAAAAGCCGTTGCATGAAGAAAAAAATAAGCAAACACATTTGGTGTTCGCCAAAAGGCATGTGGGAGACTCCCCAAATATATGAAGAAGGTCCTCTGGTCAGATGAGACTAAAATTTAGCTTTTTGGCCATCAAGGAAAAATCTATGTCTGGCGCAAACCCAACACCTCTCATCACCCCGAGAACATCATCCACACACTGAAGCATGGTGGTGGCAGCATCATGCTTTGGTGATGTTTTTCATCGGCAGGGACTGGGAAACTGGTCAGAAATGAAGGAATGATGGATGACGCTAAATACAGAGAAATTCATGAGGGAAACCTGTTTCGGTCATCCAGAGATTTGAGACTGGTACCGAGTTCACCTTCCAGCAGGACAATGACCCTAAGCATACTGCTAATGCAACACTCGAGTGGTTTAAAGGGAAACATTTAAATATCTTGGAATGGCCTAGTCAAAGCCCAGACCTCAATCCAATTGAGAATCTGTGGTATGACTTAAAGATTGATGTACACCAGCGGAACCCATCCAACTTGAAGGAGCTGGAGCAGTTTTGATTTGAAGAATGGTCAAAAATCCCAGTGGCTAGATGTGCCAAGCTTATAGAGACATACCCGAAGAGACTTGCAGCTGTAATTGCTGCTAAAGGTGGCTCTAAAAACTATTGACTTTGAGGGGGTGAATAGTTATGCACGCTCAAGTTTTCTGTTTTTTTGTCTTATTTCTTGTTTGTTTCACCCCAAAAAATATTTTGCATCTTCAAAGTGGTAGGCATGTTGTGTAAATCAAATGATACAAACCCCCAAAAATTCCATTTTGTCACGCCCTGGCCTTGAGGCCAGTTGTCTTTAGTTGGTTTGGTTCAGGGTGTGAATTTCTATGTTTAGATCTAGTTTTGTATTTCTATGTTTGGCCGGGTGTGATTCCCAAACAGAGGCAGTTGTCGCTCGTTGTCTCTGATTGGGGATCATACTTAGGTAGCCTGGTTGCCTACCTTAGTTGTGGGATCTTGTTTGTGTTCCTGGTTGGCTTGTTGTGTATATAGCCCATAGGACCTCACATTTTCGTTGTTTTTGTTATTTTGTCAAGTGTTTATTCTTATTAATAAACATGTACGCATACCACGCTGCACCTTGGTCTGACCCGTCTCTAAACGAACGTGACAGAAGATCCCACCAAACAAGGACCAAGCAGCGTGGCCAGGAGGAGCAGACACCCTGGACACAGGTGGGGAAAACATTTTGGACATGGGAGGAGATTTTAGCTGAAGAAGCCCAAGAAGGAGAGGATAAAAGGCGACGCCGAAGGTGCCGACGATGAAGGAAGCCCGAGAGACAGACCCACGGAGCCAGGGTTCACAGCAGAGCCAACTCCCCGTATTCACGCTAAGAAGCGTGTGACCGTGCAGGCTCCGTGTTATGCGGAGATACGCACTGTGTCTTCAGTGCGCCTCCTCGGTCCAGCATATCCTGCGCCGGTTCTACGTACTGTGTCTCCAGTGCGCGTTCACAGCCCAGTGCGTTCTGTGCTAACGCCACGCACGTACCGTGCGGAAGTGGGCATCCAGTCCAGTACGGCCCGTACCTGCTCGAAGCACCAAACCAGTGGTTCGTGTCGCCAACCCGGTATGCCCCGTACCTACTCCCCGCATCAAACAAGTGGTGTGCGTATCCAGTCCGGTTCAGCCCGTACCTGCTCCCCGCAACAAGCCAGTGGTGTGTGTCGCCAGCCCGGTACCCCCCGTACCTGCTCCCCGCACCAAACCAGTAGTGCGCATATCCAGTCCAGTACGGCCCGTACCTGCTCCCCACACCGAACCAGTGGTGCGTGTCGCCAGCCCGGTACGCCCCGAACCTGCTCCCCGCACCAAACCAGTGGTGCGTGTCGCCAGCCCGGTACGCCCCGAACCTGCTCCCCGCACCAAACCAGTTGTGCGCGTATCCAGTCCAGTACGGCCCGTACCTGCTCCCCACACCAAACCAGTGGTTCGTGTCACCAGCCCGGTACGCCCCGAACCTGCTCCCCGCACCAAACCAGTGGTGCGTGTCGCCAGCCCGGTACGCCCCGAACCTGCTCCCCGCACCAAACCAGTTGTGCGCGTATCCAGTCCAGTACGGCCCGTACCTGCTCCCCACACCAAACCAGTGGTTCGTGTCGCCAGCCCGGTACGCCCCAAACCTGCTCCCCGCACCAAACCAGTTGTGCGCGTATCCAGTCCGGTACGGCCCGTACCTGCTCCTCGCACCAAACCAGTGGTGCGTGTCGCCAGCCCGGTACGCCCCGTACCTGCTCCCCGCACCAAACCAGTGGTGCGTGTATCCAGTCCGGTACGGCCCATACCTGCTCGAAGCACCAAACCAGTGGTGCGTGTCGCCAACCCGGTATGCCCCGTATCTGCTCCTCGCACCAAACCAGTAGTGCGTGTGCCCAGTCCAGCTCCGGATAGCGGCTCCACACCGGAGCCAGAGCAGTCTGCTCCACCAGTTCCCAGTCCAGCTCCGGTCAGCGGCTCCACTCCGGAGCCAGAGCAGTCCGCTCCACCGGTGCCTAGTCCAGCTCCGGTCAGCGGCTCCACTCCGGAGCCAGAGCAGTCCGCTGCACCGGGGTCCAGTTCAGTTCCGGTCAGCGGCTCCACTCCAGGCCCAGACGTCAGCCCCTCTCCAGGTTCGGGGTCTTTCACACCAGGGTCCAGACAGGGCTTGGTGCATCGTGGGAGGAAGGAGAGGGGAAGCATCACGCCGAGGTCCAGACCAGACCAGGGGTGCAACGGGGAGGCAGAGAGGGAGAGGTCGTCACGCCCGGAGCCGGAGCCGCCTCCGAGGCTGAATGCCCACCCGGACCCTCCCCTAATGATTCAGGTTGGTGCGGCCGGAGTGCGCACCTTTGGGGGTGGGTACTGTCACGCCCTGGCCTTGAGAGGCCGGTTGTCTTTAGTTGGTTTGGTTCAGGGTGTGAATTTCTATGTTTAGATCTAGTTTTGTATTTCTATGTTTGGCCAGGTGTGATTCCCAATCAGAGGCAGCTGTCGCTCATTGTCTCTGATTGGGGATCATACTTAGGTAGCCTGTTTGCCTACCTTAGTTGTGGGATCTTGTTTGTGTTCCTGGTTGGCTTGTTGTGTGTATAGCCCATAGGACTTCACGTTTTCGTTATTTTGACAAGTGTTTATTCTTATTAATAAACATGTTCGCATACCACGCTGCACCTTGGTCTGACCCGTCTCTCAGCGAACGTGACACATTTTAATTCCAGGTTGTAAGGCAACAAAATTGGAAAAATTCGAAGGGGGATGAATACGGAATTTCGGAAGCCACTGTAGGTATTTAAAACCGTATTATAATCTCCCACCATAATAATAGAGTATTGTATTGCTTGTAGGTTTGATAAATTATTATATATATTTTCAAAGAAGCATGGATCATCATTATTTGGACTGTATAGATTAAAGAGCCATATCTGTTTATGTTCCAATAACATACTTAAAATCATCCTGTCACGGATTCTGCCGAGGCTGCTCCTCCTCCTTGCTCGAGCAGGCTTCGGCGTTCGTCGTCCCTGGAGTACTAGCTGCCACCGCTGGATGTTCTCGATAGTTGTTTGGTCTGGTCTTGTGTGTGCACCTGTTTCGTATTGAGTATTGATTATGTCACCTATAAGTTTCCCTTTTGGTTTGTTTGCAGTTGTGTGTAATTGTCCGCCTGTCCGATTGGTGTCTCGTTAGATGTTTAGTGTTTTACGCGTATGTGCGTAATTGTTCGCCTCCTTTGTTTAGAGGCCTTTTGTTTTACTTTGTGCATTCTAAGTCATTTTGGACTTAGCCTCCTTGTCCTGCGCTTGACTCCACCACTGCATCCACATCAGTTTATGTGACAGAATTACATACCATTCTATGGAGTCAGCAGGAGCAGCGGCGGCGCCTGAGTCGCTGGAGGATCGGGTCAGCTGCCAGGATGCCAGGATCCAGCAACTCGGGTCCGCCATGCAAGAGGAGATGAACACCCTGCGCCGATGGGAGAGAGGAGGCGTGCCCACACCTCCTCCTACCTTACCACCACCATCGGCCAGTCCTCCCATACCAGCACCGGAGTCCAGTGGGATTCGGCTCTCGCTCCCGAGGGCGTATGATGGCACCGCAGCCGGGTGTCAGTGGTTCCTCCTGCAGGTGGAACTCTACCTGGCTACCATACACCCGGCGCCCTCGGGATACGAGAGCGTTTCCGCCCTCATCTCCTGTCTCTCCGGCAAGGCGTTGGAGTGGGCCAACGTCGAATGGAGGGGAATAGACGCCGCCACCATCACCTACGCGGAGTTCTCCCGCCGCTTCAGGGCGGTTTTCGATCATCCACCTGAGGGTAAATCGGCGGGGGAGCGTCTGTTCCACCTCCGACAGGGGAAGAGGAGCACACAGGAGTTCGCCCTGGAGTTCCGGACTCTAGCGGCGGATGCGGGGTGGAATGAGAGGGCCCTCATCGACCACTATCGGTGTAGCCTGCGTGAGGACGTTCGTCGAGAGCTGGCCTGCAGGGACACCAATCTATCCTTCAACCAGTTGGTGGACATGTCCATCCGTCTAGATACCCTGCTGGCCACCCGCGGACGTCCCGAGTTGGGGCCGTCCATTCCATCCTCCAGCACCTCCGAGCCGAGCCCTATGGAGCTCGGGGGTGCTGGCGCTAGAGAGAGGAGGAGAGAGAGCCCGAGGGAGGCCGTCCCCCTGCACCAACTGTGGTCGTAGAGGACACACTGCGGCTAGGTGCTGGGGAGGGTCTCCAGGGAGTCGGGGCAACAGGTCACGCACTGGGGAGTCATTCCAGGTGAGTAGGCGCCCCACTTACCCAGAGCTCTCTGTTGTTCACTTATGTATACCTGTAATATTTCCCCAGGTTGCATCTCATTCCCAGCATAAGGCGCTAGTCGATTCAGGCGCAGCTGGGAATTTTATTGATCGGAAATTTTGTGTTAAGTTAGGGATTTCCCTCCTGCCCGTTGATGCTCCCTTCCCTGTCCATGCCCTAGATAGCCGTCCGTTGGGATCTGGGTTGATTAGAGAGGTCACAGCACCACTAAAGATGAATACGCAGGGGGGTCATGAGGAGATCATTCAGTTATATCTGATCGACTCTCCTGCGTATCCCGTGGTGCTGGGGCTTCCTTGGGTAATCGGCCATGATCCCACCATTTCTTGGCAACAGAGGGCTCTCAAGGAGTGGTCTGCCCAGTGTGTTGGGCGATGTCTAGGTGTTTCCGTAGGGGCGACCACGGTGGAGAGTCCGAACCAAGTGCCCGCAATGCACATTCCCCCTGAGTATGAGGATTTGGCACTCGTGTTCAGCAAGACTAGGGCAACGCGGTTGCCACCCCATAGACAGGGAGATTGTGCGATAGACCTCCAGACAGGGGCAGCACTCCCGCGGAGCCATGTGTATCCTCTGTCTCAAGAGGAGACGGCGGCTATGGAGACATACATAGCCGAGTCCCTGAGACAAGGATACATACGGACCTCCACTTCCCCTGCGTCCTCGAGTTTCTTTTTTGTGAAGAAGAAAGATGGAGGGTTGCGCCCGTGTATTGATTACCGTAGTCTAAATCAGATCACTGTTAAATACAGTTATCCTCTTCCTCTGATTGCGAGTATGACTGAATCATTACGCGGAGCGCGTTTCTTCACAAAACTGGATCTCAGGAGCGCCTACAACTTGGTGCGCATTAGGGAGGGAGATGAATGGAAGACAGCATTTAGTACCACCTCGGGTCATTATGAGTATCTCGTCATGCCATACGGGTTAATGAATGCTCCTTCGGTCTTCCAATCCTTTGTGGACGAGATCTTCCGGGACATGCATGGGCAGGGTGTAGTAGTGTACATTGACGACATCCTAGTGTACTCTGCTACACGGGACGAGCATGTAGCACTGGTGCGCCGAGTGTTAGGTAGGCTGTTGGAGCATGACTTGTATGTCAAGGCAGAGAAATGTCTGTTTTTCCAGGAGTCCATCTCCTTCTTGGGTCATCGGTTGTCCGCATCAGGGGTGAAGATGGAGGTTGACCGTGTGTCAGCCGTGCGTAATTGGCAAACCCCAACCACTGTTAAAGAGGTGCAGCAGTTTTTGGGTTTTGCCAATTACTACCAGAGGTTTATCTGGGGTTTTGGACAGGTGGCAGCTCCCATTACTTCCCTGCTGAAGGGGGGCCTGGTGCGTTTGCAGTGGTCGGCTGAAGCGGACAGGGCATTTGGTAAACTGAAGGACCTGTTCACTTCGGCTCCGGTGCTGGTGCACCCGGACCCCGCTTTACCGTTCCAGGTAGAGGTGGACGCGTCAGAGGCCGGTATTGGGGCAGTGCTGTCGCAACGGTCAGGCACGCCACCTAAACTCTGCCCCTGTGCTTTCTATTCTAAGAAGCTCAGCCCGGCGGAGCGAAATTATGACGTAGGGGACAGGGAGCTGTTAGCCGTAGTTCAAGCCCTAAAGGTGTGGAGGCATTGGCTTGAGGGGCTCAACACCCTTTTCTCATTCTGACTGACCACCGTAACCTGGAGTACATCCGGGCAGCTAGGAGATTGAACCCTCGTCAGGCTAGGTGGAACATGTTTCTGACCCGGTTCGTGTTTAAGATAACGTACATCCCAGGGTCCCAGAACGGTAAGGCAGACGCCCTGTCCCGGCGGTATGACACAGAGGAGAGGTCCATTGAGCCCACTCCCATACTGCCGGAGTCTTGTCTGGTGGCACCGGTGGTGTGGGAGGTCGACACGGAAATCGAGCGGGCGTTACGTACCGACCCTACTCCCCCAGAGTGTCCAGTGGGTCGGACGTACGTGCCGCTCGAGGTCCATGATCGTCTCATTTATTGGGCTCATACGTCACCCTCCTCTGGACATCCAGGTATTGTCCGGATAGTGCACTGCCTTAGCGCTAAGTACTGGTGGCCAACTTTAGCTAAGGATGTGAGGGTTTATGTCTCCTCCTGCTCGGTGTGCGCTCAGTGTAAGGCGCCTAGACACCTGCCCAGGGGGAAGTTACAACCCCTGCCCGTTCCACAACGGCCGTGGTCTCACCTCTCGGTGGACTTTGTCACGGACCTTCCCCCCTCTCAGGGGAATACCACTATTATGGTCATTGTGGATCGGTTCTCTAAGGCCTGTCGTCTCATCCCAATGCCGGGCCTCCCTACTGCCCTACAGACCGCTGAGGCTTTGTTTACCCACGTCTTCCGGCATGGTTCTGTTATAATCTCCACCCGGCACAGCCAGAAGAGGACTGGCCACCCCTCATAGCCTGGTTCCTCTCTAGGTTTCTTCCTAGGTTTTGGCCTTTCTAGGGAGTTTTTCCTAGCCACCGTGCTTCTACACCTGCATTACTAGCTGTTTGGGGTTTTAGGCTGGGTGTCTGTACAGCACTTCGAGATATTAGCTAATGTATGAAGGGCTATATAAAATAAAATTGATTGATTGATTGATTGACTACGGGGTGCCCGAGGATATAGTGTCTGATCGGGGTCCCCAGTTCACCTCTAGAGTCTGGAGAGCGTTCATGGAACGCTTGGGGGTCTCGGTGAGCCTTACCTCGGGTTACCACCCAGAGAGTAATGGGCAGGTGGAAAGAGTGAACCAGGATGTGGGTAGGTTTCTGAGATCCTATTGCCAGGGCCGGCAGGAGGAGTGGTCGGCGTATATCCCCTAGGCAGAGATGGCCCAGAACTCGCTTCGCCACTCCTCTACTAACCTAACCCCTTTCCAGTGTGTGTTAGGGTATCAGCCGGTTCTGGCACCATGGAATCAGAGCCAGATCGAGGCTCCTTCGGTGGATGAGTGGTTTCGGCGCTCGGAGGAGACGTGGAACGCTGCACACGTCCATCTGCAGCGGGCCATCCGTAGACAGAAGGCGAGCGCCGATCTCCACCGCAGTGAGGGTCCGGTGTACGCACCTGGAGATCAAGTCTGGCTCTCGACTCGAAACCTGCCCCTTCGCCTGCCCTGCCGGAAGCTGGGTCAGCGGTTTGTGGGGCCATTTAAAGTCCTGAGGAGATTGAACGAGGTTTGTTACAAGTTACAACTGCCTATTGATTACCACATTAACCCCTCATTCCATGTGTCTCTCCTCAGGCCGGTGGTAGCTGGTCCACTCCAGGACAGTGAGATAAGAGAGACTCCTCCGCCCCCACTGGACATCGAGGGGGCTCCGGCGTACTCAGTCCGGTCCATCGTGGATTCGAGACGTCGGATGGGGGGTCTACAATATCTCGTGGAGTGGGAGGGGTACGGCCCGGAGGAACGGTGCTGGGTGCCTAGGAGGGACATTCTAGATCCATCCCTCCTGACTGAGTTCCACCGTAGTCATCCCATGCGCCCTGCTCCGCGTCCTCCTGGTCGTCCCCGAGGCTGGGGTCGGCGCACGGCTGGAGGTACTGTCATGGATTCTGCCGAGGCTGCTCCTCCTCCTTGCTCGGGCAGGCTTCGGCGTTCGTCGTCCCCGGAGTACTAGCTGCCACCGCTGGATGTTCTCGATAGTTGTTTGGTCTGGTCTTGTGTGTGCACCTGTTTCGTATTGAGTATTGATTATGTCACCTATAAGTTTCCCTTTTGGTTTGTTTGCAGTTGTGTGTAATTGTCTGCCTGTCCGATTGGTGTCTCGTTAGATGTTTAGTGTTTTACACGTATGTGCGTAATTGTTCGCCTCCTTTGTTTAGAGGCCTTTTGTTTTACTTTGTGCATTCTAAGTAAAGTCATTTTGGACTTAGCCTCCTTGTCCTGCGCTTGACTCCACCACTGCATCCACATCAGTTTACGTGCCACATCCATCTATCAAAAAGTATTGTTAATTAATATCATCACCCCTTTTGAGTTTCTTTGCCCATGGGAGAAGTATATTTCGCCCCCCCCCCCCAGTCCTTTTCCCACAAAACTTCACCTAAAATTGTTGAACGAGTTTCCTGTAAACAATAGATAATATATTCCTTGTCTTTTAGCCAGGTAAATACTGATTAATTTTTTCTTGTTATCTGCTAAGCCATTACAATTATAGCTGGCTATACTTATTTCACCATTTACCACAACTTTCAATTCTATTTATCAAAATATATGTTTGTAAACTTACCATTAAAAAGTGCCATAGTAATTGAGTGTCAATATAGCTGTACCATGATATTTGCATTGCTACTAAGTAAACCTCCAATTGTCCTCCACTGTTCCACCCGCTAAACCCCCCATCCCAGGTTGGGTTGTCATCCCAGTGACCGACAGACCACCCGGATCCCAAGGCCCCCGAGAGACCGAGACCCATCCTTCGAAGAAAGCATACAGTGCCACCCACAGAATAGAAGCAGATCAACCGCCCAAAGCATTTCCAACGCCCTGACCTCGAATTGTATTATATATAGTTATCAAAAAATTTATGTATAAAAAATCTTAAGTATCTTCATTTCCACAATACACTAATAATAAGCGTAATAACGTAGGCAGTTCATGCAAAGGATTGTTACCTATAACTAGTATTGCCATTACAAAGATTACATTTTTGGCAAGCAATTATTATTTTAGCAAACATTGATTGTGATTCATCCTATATTGTCCCTAACATCATAACCCCATAGCAGCAGATGTGGGATACATACACACACACACACACATACTCATACACACTCGACCCCTCTCCCCCACAAAAAACCACAAGCTCAGATGTTCAACAGTTGTTTGATTAACCACGTCCTAGCTGTTGGAGATCATGTACACCCCTTTCCCCTGAAACACACACACTCTGGTCCTCCGTTGTGACCATTTTCCCAAGTATCTCTGTGCAGTCAGACCTTTGACATTCCGTGCCACCAGGGCCACAGTAATTTGCCCCCTTTCTGATTGGCCGAATGTCACCCCCTCCCCATGGGTTACTGCAGCTAGTGGTGCCAGCACTGCCACTACCTGGGTGGGGGCACCCCACCGGAATCCCCACCGGCTAGGTACAAGGTCATCAAGGTTCTCATTAGAAGCTTCCTAAATTCTATCAGCATATTGACTGTAGCACTCACGCTGGAAAAACACTGGACCATTGTTACACTAACTTCTGCGATGCATACAAGGCCCTCCCCCACCCTCCTTTTGGCAAATCTGACCACGTCTCCATTTTGCTCCTCCCTTCCTATAGGCAGAAACTCAAACAGGAAGCACCCATGCTAAGGACTATTCAACGCTGGTCTGACCAATCGGAATCCACGCTTCAAGATTGTTTTCATCACGCGGACTGGGATATGTTCCGGGTAGCCTCTGAGAATAAAATAGACGTATATGCTGATTCAGTGAGTGGGTTTATAAGGAAGTGTATAGGAGATGTTGTACCCACTGTGACTATTAAAACCTACCCTAACCAGAAACCGTGGATAGATGGCAGCATTCGCGAAAAACTGAAAGCATGAACCACCACATTTAACCATGGCAAGGTGACGGGGAATATGGCAGAATACAAACACAGTGGTCGTTCCCTCTGCAAGGCAATCAAACAGGCAAAGCGTCAATATCGAGACAAAGTGGAGGCGCAATTCAACGGCTCAGACACGAGACGTATGTAGCAGGGCTTAGAGACAATCATGGACTACAATAGGAAAACCAGCCACATCGCGGACACCGACGTCTTGCTGCCAGACAAGCTAAACAAGTTCTTTGCCTGCTTTGAGGATAACACAGTGCCACCAACTACCAAGGACTGTGGGCTCTCCTTCTCTGTGGCCGACGTGAGTAAACGTGTTAACCCTCGCAAGGCTGCCGGCCCAGACGGCATTCCTAGCCGCATCCTCAGAGCATGCGCAGACCAGCTGGCTGGTGTGTTTACGGACATATTCAATCTCTCCCTATCCCAGTCTGCTGTCCCCACATGCTTCAAGATGGCCACCATTGTTCCTGTACCCAAGAATGCAAAGGTAACTGAACTAAATGAATATCGCCCCGTAGCACTCACTTCTGTCATCATGAAGTGCTTTGAGAGACTAGTCAAAGATCATATCACCTCCACCTTACCTGTCACCGTAGACCCACTTCAATTTGCTTACCTCCCCAATAGGTCCACAGACGACGCAATCGCCATCACACTGCACACTGCCCTGTCCCATCTGGACAAGAGGAATACCTATGTAAGAATGCTGTTCATTGACTATAGCTCAGCATTCAACACCATAGTACCCTCCAAGCTCATCATTAAGCTTGAGGCCCTGGGTCTCAACCCCGCCCTGTACAATTGGGTCCTGGACTTCCTGACGGGCCACCCCCAGGTGGTGAAGGTAGGAAACAACATCTCCACTTCGCTGATCCTCAACACTGGGGCCCCACAAGGGTGTGTAGGTATATACTGTATTCTATACTATCTTAATAATGTTTACATATCTTGCATTACCCATCTCATATGTATATACTGTATTCTATACTATCTTAATAATGTTTACATATCTTGCATTACCCATCTCATATGTACAGTGGGGAGAACAAGTATTTGATACACAGCCGATTTTGCAGGTTTTCCTACTTACAAAGCATGTAGAGGTCTATCATTTTTAACATAGGTACACTTCAACTGTGAGAGACGGAATCTAAAAAAATCCAGAAAATCACATTGTATGATTTTTAAGTAATTAATTTGCATTTTATTGCATGACATAAGTATTTGATGCATCAGAAAAGCAGAACTTAATATTTGGTACATAAACCTTTGTTTGCAATTACAGAGATCATACGTTTCCTGTAGGTCTTGACCATGTTTGCACACACTGCAGCAGGGATTTTGGCCCACTCCTCCATACAGACCTTCTCCAGATCCTTCAGGTTTCGGGGCTGTCACTGGGCAAGACAGACTTTCAGCTCCCTCCAAAGATGTTCTATTGGGTTCAGGTCTGGAGACTGGCTAGGCCACTCCAGGACCTTGAGATGCTTCTTACGGAGCCACTCCTTAGTTGACCTGGCTATGTGTTTCGGGTCGTTGTCATGCTGGAAGACCCAGCAATGACCCATCTTCAATGCTCTTACTGAGGGAAGGAGGTTGTTGGCCAAGATCTCGCGATACATGGCCCCATCCATCCTCCCCTCAATACGGTGCAGTCGTCCTGTCCCCTTTGCAGAAAAGCATCCCCAAAGAATGATGTTTTCACCTCCATGCTTCACGGTTGGGATGGTGTTCTTGAGGTTGTACTCATCCTTCTTCTTCCTCCAAACAAGGCGAGTGGAGTTTAGACCAAAAAGCTATATTTGTCTCATCAGACCACATGACCTTCTCCCATTCCTCCTCTGGATCATCCAGATGGTCATTGGCAAACTTCAGATGGGCCTGGACATGCGCTGGCTTGAGCAGGGGGACCTTGCGTGAGCTACAGGATTTTAATCCATGACGGCGTAGTGTGTTACTAATGTTGTTTTTTGAGACTGTGGTCCCAGCTCTCTTCAGGTCATTGACCAGGTCCTGCCGTGTAGTTCTGGGCTGATCCCTCACCTTCCTCATGATCATTGATGCCCCACGAGGTGAGTTCTTGCATGGAGCCCCAGACCGAGGGTGATTGACCGTGGAAAAAAATAATTGTGCCGACAGTTGTTGCCTTCTCACCAAGCTGCTTTCCTATTGTCCTGTAGCCCATCCCAGCCTTGTGCAGGTTTACAATTTTATCCCTGATGTCCTTACACAGCTCTCTGGTCTTGGCCATTGTGGAGAGGTTGGAGTCTGTTTGATTGAATGTGTGGACAGGTGTATTTTATACAGGTAATGAGTTCAAACAGGTGCAGTTAATACAGGTAATGAGTGGAGAACAGGAGGGCTTCTTAAAGAAAAAACTAACAGGTCTGTGAGAGCCGGAATTCTTACTGGTTGGTAGGTGATCAAATACTTATGTTATGCAATAAAATGCAAATTAATTACTTAAAAATCATACAATGTGATTTTCTGGATTTTTGTTTTAGATTCCGTCTCTCACAGTTTAAGTACGGTGGCCGGGAAGTGCAAAGCAACATTACAAAGAATGAAACACTTTTACAAAGCTCGAGACAAATTAACATTTTGGAAAACAAATTAACATTTTATAAAACAAATTAACATTTTATAAAACAAATTAACATTTTATAAAACAAATTTACATTTTATAAAACAAATTAACATTTTAGAAATCAAATTAACATTTTAGAAAACAAATTTACAGTTTAGAAAACAAATTTACATTTTAGAAAACAAATTTACATTTTAGAAAACAAATTTACATTTTAGAAAACAAATTTACATTTTAGAAAACAAATTAACAAGACGCAAAACACTTTTACCAGTCCCGAAACAAATTTACAGATGACAGATTCTTCACGGAAAGGGAATGTACCACATACCGGAAGTGACACGGAAGTGATGAGCGTGGTCTTTTCGTGTTGTTGTTGTGGAGTTTATGGCGTCAAAGAAGTTTATGGTGACCGCCCGAACATGGACTGCGGCCGAGGGATGTTTTGCCCGTTTTGTGGCAAACACATGAACAGCTTAACGCGGTTTTGCTTTACGTGTGGTCGGTGTTTGGAGTTTTTAAAGGACGCGGACCAGACGGAAACACCAGACATACTGCATCATTGCGTTCAATATTTTAACGAGGGTCACTCGTACGCTGTAATCGTGGACATGATGTCAAGTCTACACGGTGTAAACATCAGCTTGAGGACTCTTAAAAGTAAACTGAACGAAGCCGGGTTGTACCGCAGAAAGGATTATTCCTCGCCAAACGCCGTGAGTAACGCCATCAGATTTGAACTTCGTGGACCTGGACAACTATTTGGTTACCGCACGATGTGGCAAGTACTTAAACAAAAGTACAATCTTCGAGTGAAGAGAGATGATGTGATGAATTTGCTCCGGGAGCTTAATCCTCGAGGGTGTGAGAGCAGAGCACGCAGAAGGTTTACAAGAAGAACCTACCACTCAATGGGACCTAACTATATGTGGCACGCAGATGGTTATGACAAACTTAAGCCATTCGGTTTGGCCATTTCGGGATGCATAGATGGATTTTCACGTAAAGTATTGTGGCTTCAATGTGGACCAACAAATAATAACCCAACAGTGATTGCTCACTATTTCATGTCATGTGTGCGAAACCTCGGTGTCATCCCCATGAGACTGAGGACTGATTGCGGCACTGAGAACGGCATAATGGCTGCAATTCAATGTACCCTACGCCACCATCACAGTGACTACTACTCTGGAGCGTCCAGCCACATGTACGGCTCATCTATAAATAACCTGCGTATTGAGTCCTGGTGGTCTATATTTAGAAAGGGAAGGTGAGTTGTCTTCATAAAGGGTCATTGCATCTTTTGGTCATTCGATTTTCTTCTCAGGAACGATTAATGAAAAACGAGCACAATAATTATCAATACAAATTTGTAAAGCAAATCCTGCCCGTCAGGAAAAGTAGCTGTTCCTGAAAAGAAAATCGAATGACCAAAAGATGCACAGACCATACATTTCATTATAACTAACCTTTATTATTTATAGTATAACTAAACATTTGTATCCATTTCTATAGGTCTCAGTTCTGGATGGAGTTATTTGCCGACCTTAGAGTCATGAGCATCAATGCCTATTGAGATATTGCTTTGGTGATGTTATTCAGAAGGACTTGGATGAGTGTGTGAGACTGTGGAACAGCCACAGGATTCGCCCTTCCAGAACAGCAGCATGTCCAGGAGGAGTGCCCAATGAACTCTACTACTTACCACACAGGTGATACATTGGTGATAATAAACAGATAAAAGCATTAATGTAACGTTTTAGCTTAAATGAAAATAAATGCAATTATGTATTCTATTTAACATAGGTTTGGCTCCAGAGACTGCGGATTTCAAAGTGAACAAGCTGAACTGGATGCCCTTCCTGAGGCTAGCCTGTCAATGACTCCTTGTGGGGACCCAAACATGCAGGAGTACTTGGACTTTGCCATGGAACACAATCAGTTACAGAAGCCAGACAACTGGGAGTCTGCATCCGAACTGTACATGAAACTAAAAGAAATGGCTCAGCTATGAAATGATCAAAAAGGGAGGGTTTTTTGTAGTGGTGGAATACTGCTGTCTGTCTGAACACAATATTTATGAATCTGTCACCCAAAGCTTAATTGTTTTTAAGTGTGAAGTAAATTAATCAAAAATAGTAATCAGTATTTATTACACTTTTGTAGTATTGAGAGTAATGGATCTAAAACATTTTCAAAATGTTTACTGTGAGAAAAGAACATGCTCACATACAGTAACATTATAAAAACAACTTTGGCAACTGCACTTTAAAAGTGCACCTTTAATAGGGTTGGGCATCAAGAACCAATTCCTACTTGGAATAGTTTAAAAAATTACGATTCCATCGGAATTGTTTCTTTATTGGAATCGTTTTGGAGGATTGGGTTTCAAATCTGATCATGGGTTCCAAATTTAACATGCGCAAGTTTTGGTTTCTGTAGCGGCCAGGTGCTTGTTGTGTTGCAGCCATGGAGCACAGTAAGCGGTGCTCTAGTGTGGCTTTATTTTACATTGAAAAAGCCCCGTCAAACTGCAACCCACCTTTGAATCAAAATAAAACTTTCCTCTTATTTGTGAAATAAGCATGTGACCCGTTTCAACTCCACCACTCAAAGAATCGGAATCGAGAATCGATAAGAACCGGAATCAAAAGGAAGAATTGGAATCAGAATCGTTAAAATCTAAATGATGCCCAACCCTAACCTTTAACAACAACAACTTTTTCAGAGTCTTAACTCTAGGGGTCATCCATCATATAGCTTAGAAACAGCCGAATCCTGGACTATTTTGAATTCCAAAGTCCATTTGTGACTTAAACAAAGTGTATGAGTCTAGGAGTGGTAATCTCAAGGAGTTTGAACATGTATTTGCCATTGGGAACGCAGAGTCCTCCAGGAACTCTATTTGTGGCAGTGGTTCCAAGCCAGATGGGGGAAGTGAAGACAGCCCAGTAGCAAACATCAAAACATCTTCCACAGACACAGCAGCCTGGCCTTCTGCAAAGAAAAACAATTCAGATACATCACTGCCATGTGTTTTCTTAACTAGTTATAAAAAACAAACTAACAAACCTTCACAATCAAGGAGATAGTCTGCCCAGTAGGCCATGGTTTGACTTTCTTTAAGTCTTCGATTACTCCCCGAAGGACTGAGGTCAGGTTTGAAGAGTCTCTCAAGTTCAAAAGCAGTGAGTCGCCTTTCAGAGTGGCACATGACAGGGGCCAGTAAAGTAGGGTGTTGCTGTAGTGCAGTCAAAAACTCCAGGGCTGAAAGACCATCTCTGAATCTACAGAGTGAACACAAACATTGTTTCACTGCTGTGTAGTGCCAATTGAATTTAAAATTATCTAAAGAAAAATATTAAATATTCTCTTCTCTACAATTACTATCCACCTTAACATTGTTGAAAATTGATTTCAAAAACCCTATTTTTGCATTGCACATTAAACGTTAATTGTTACAAACTGTAAGTATAACACACAGAAACAAAAGACTGGAATGACACAGACGGATGGGTGGCTTGAGCACTCACACGATGCCTTCAGAAAGTCTACACACCCATTGCACTTTTTCACAACTTTGTTTCGTTATAGATTCAATTTAAAATAGTAATATTAATCTTTTTCCTCATCAGCCTACACACAATACATCATAATGACAAAGCAAAAACAAGTTTTTAGAAATTGTAGCAAATTTAATAAAAATTAAAAACTGGAATATCACATTCGCACAAGTTAATTAACCATTTTCTCAGTACACTATTGAAGCACCTTTGGAAGTAATTCCAGCCTGGATTCCTCGTGTATGAAGCTACAGGCTTTACACACAACATCACCACACTCTTTATATCTGATTTTCAGGGACATTTACAAGAGATACTAAAACCTCTCTGCATGTCAGGATCTCTATGAGAACTGAGGGCAGAAATAGATCCATATGTAAATGACACTGCTACAGTATGGAGCAGGTGGTTGGATAAACAGCAGCAAGTCATCAAGGGTTTGATGGGTAAAGTGAGCCTCAAACCATCACTCTGCTGCCAGATGTGCAGCAGAGGTGGATGGATCACTTTAAGGGGTAACTGGACTGATTTTCCTCTATGGAAGAGTTAGTCAGGAGGAGAAACCTAAGATCTAATTTCTGTTTTTGCTTTGTCATTATGATGTATTGTGTGTAGATTGATGAGGAAAAGGATTTAAATATATTTTAAATTGAATCTATAAAGGTGTGCAGACTTAATGAAGGCACACAGAATGAAGTGACATCACATATCCGTTGAAATACACTAAGGTACAAATTCTGATTAAGGACAAATTGGTAACAGATATACATACTTGCATAAACCAAAGATGGGGACCATGAGGCATTTCAAACAAAAAATTCATACATAAATAAATAAAAATCTCATCACTACAAATATCATCTTACCTGTCAATTACAGATGAGTTGCGATCAATGATATACCATTGGAGGTAGTCTGACACGATTTCTTTCTTTTCTTCCACAGTAGCCACATGTCTCAGACAACCTGCTGTCTGTAACATTGTGCTGTGTCTCATCATACATTCTTTCAGAGCATCCAATGAAGCAGCATTCTCAATCTGAAAGACATGAAAATGGGCAAAAACACCCCAGTCAATAACTGTATGCACTGTATCTCCTTGCCTATTTTTTTAATAACGTACATAGCAAGGTGTAATCTTACACTATCAAAAACTAATAAATTAATTAAATATATTCCGCACGTGATATAGGAAGTAAACATTGTCTCAAAAACACTGCAGTAAGTATGAAAAACTCTGCCCTACCATACCCTTATGCTATTCTCACCTCTTGCAAAGCTTTCCCTATTTCTTCATTAGTTATTAAATTATTTGTTGCTTTGAATGAAGGCTGGCCTGCAAGATAATGTACAAGATCTTCTGACAGGAAATGGGGTCCTGGACCTCCATGCACAACAATCATCTTTCCTGCCAAGTAGTATTCATCCTCCCTAACAGCTGTGAATGAATTCATATTCCAAAATTAAAACAATGCATTACTGTATATACTGTAATATGCAAGCATATGTCATGTGATATATATGGTCAATAAGCATTAACCAACCATTAGTAGCCTATAGTACACATCCAACCAATATGCATACCCTTTGCATTGTAGACCAAGAACCGATGTCCTTCTGGTCCATCAAAAATGGGCCGGTCTTTTAGGTGTTTCATCAGTAGAGTTAAAAACTCTCGTCTTGGACCACCAGTGTCAATTCCCTCTTCCAGAACACCAGTATCATCAGTAAATTTCACCAGCATGTCACAGGTTTCAGAATATGTTGTACGCTTGAAACCTTTGACTGCCCCATCCCAAACATTAGCCCTTGAGATGTTAAACCGGCTGACTTTTTTATGATCAATAGGAAGAGACAGGTTTGCTACGATGTCAGGTAATGCAATGTCCATCTCCTCCCTGTAATGACAAAAAGTTTATTCATTTGTGGATATTCCAGATATACAAGAACTATTGTACAGTGAAAAAACTGGAGTGCTATAGTCAAAAGCATATTACATTGCTGTGTGTTGGAAATTCTTCACATTGACAGCAACCGGCTCTTCGTCCTCCTGCTCAACATTTGGTGAATACAGGTCTGTGTATTTACTGTTGGGAAATTGCCATTTCCATGTTAAAACATCTTACAAACAAAAATGTCTTCCCCATGTAATCAGTTCAATACATTTAAATTATGTCAGTCATTATCTTTTCTTTTTTTTTTTACTTACCTGTAGCAAGAAATTTTTTCTGGATTTGCTTCCGGTGGATCCAGATCCTCAGCATCAGATATTACTATCTGAAAAAAATATTAAAATGTCTGAAACAACAACACTGAAAGCAAGAAATGTCATGCTGCCACAGTCTGCCTTATTACCTGTCCTGGCTGAATTGTTGATTGTCCTGGTGCATCTCTGAAACATGATAAAACATATTAAAATGATTAGCTTCATGATAAAGGCTATAATGTAGCTTTGAGTAGCATGTAGTAGTAGAGGGAACAGAAAGATGTATAAAAAAAAAAGATTATTTTGAGAACATGTGGATAGGAGCGCTTCCTGGACTCAAATCTGAGTTAGTTTGAGTTTCTTTTTTAATGGAAAAGGTATAAAATAAAAGAAAGCTCAAACTACTATTTTTTTACTATTAAAATGCTTGTATTGCAAGTGGCCAAGCCATACAGAACCAATTTAAAAGAACTTTAATGCGTTTTTGCATCTAGCCTTCGTCAGCGAGTCAAACAGATGAAATGAGAGACAATGGGTCTTTTCTAGTGTCCAAGGTGTTCTGGGCTAGAGTGGGTGTTGTAGACATCTTAAAACCAGTAGGTGTCCTTCAGGCCTACAATAGTCAAATCATGTAAACATTATGTATATGGATGTGTCCCATGTTTCCTATTGGTGGATTAACACTAGAAAAAACCCAGTGTCTCTCATTACATCTATTTGACTCCCTGACAAAGGCTAGATGCCGAAACGTGTTGGAGTTCTTTAAGTTGGTTCTGGATGACCGTGCCACTTCAGTAAAGGCCTATAGTACCTATGCAGGATCGACAGTGATGTGGGACATATGAATGGACAGTGGATACCCCCCACTTCATTCTCACGTGTTTTTTTTAATGGTTTGGTAAATTTTTGTTTATTCAACTGCAAGAGCAACTGTATTTCAGTGGGTTTATTCTGTAAAGCTCTGCTCACACAGGCAGCTGTGGGTCCTTTAGGTAGGGAGCGAGGGGGCACCGCAGTCAGTTACAGAAACAGCTGATAGCATGTAGCAACATTGAGCTTATGTGCAGCAATATAAATGTATGTATAATGTGTATGTGAATAAGTAGTGAAATATCTGCTAGTAGTTTTATCAGTTTTGTGAGTTAAATAAAAGAAAAGGTGAAATTGCACTTTACCTGGTAGTGAAAGCACTGTAGCCCAACAAAATATGAATTATTATTGCACGTGTGAAAATTCCTTTGTGTCCAAGTGTGCAACACCTACCTTTCATCGTCCAGCTTGTGTTTTTTTATTTTTTATTTATTTCACCTTTATTTAACCAGGTAAGCCAGTTGAGAACAGGTTCTCATTTACAACTGCGACCTGGCCAAGATAAAGCAAAGCAGTGCAATAAAAACAACACAGAGTTACATATGGGGTAAAAAACATAAAGTCAAAAATACAACAGAAAATATATATACAGTGTGTGCAAATGTAGCAAGTTATGGAGGTAAGGCAATAAATAGGCTATAGTGCAGAATAATTACAATAGTATTAACACTGGAATGCTAGATGTGCAAGAGATTATGTGCAAATAGAGATACTGGGGTGCAAAAGAGCAAAATAAATAACAATATAGGGATGAGGTAGTTGGGTGGGCTAATTTCAGATGGGCTGTGTACAGGTGCAGTGATCGGTAAGGTGCTCTGACAACTGATGCTTAAAGTTATTGAGGGAGATAAGAGTCTCCAGCTTCAGAGATTTTTGCAATTCGTTCCAGTCATTGGCAGCAGAGAACTGGAAGGAATGGCGGCCAAAGGAGGTGTTGGCTTTGGGAATGACCAGTGAGATATACCTGCTGGAGCGCAGACTACGGGTGGGTGCTGCTATGGTGACCAATGAGCTAAGATAAGGCGGGGATTTGCCTAGCAGTGATTTATAGATGGCCTGGAGCCAGTGGGTTTGACGACGAACATGTAGTGAGGACCAGCCAACAAGAGCGTACAGGTCACAGTGGTGGGTAGTGTATGGGGCTTTGGAGACAAAACGGATGGCACTGTGATAGACTACATCCAATTTGCTGAGTAGAGTGTTGGAGGCTATTTTGTAAATGACATCGCCGAAGTCAAGGATCGGTAGGATAGTCAGTTTTACGAGGGCATGTTTGGCAGCATGAGTGAAGGAGGCTTTGTTGCGAAATAGGAAGCCGATTCTAGATTTAACTTTGGATTGGAGATTCTTTATGTGAGTCTGGAAGTTGAGTTTACAGTCTAACCAGACACCTAGGTATTTGTAGTTGTCCACATACTCTAGGTCAGACCCGTCGAGAGTGGTGATTCTAGTCGGGTGGGCGGGTGCCAGCAGCGTTCGATTGAAAAGCATGCATTTAGTTTTACTAGTGTTTAAGAGCAGTTGGAGGCTACTGAAGGATTGTTGTATGGCATTGAAGCTCGTTTGGAGGTTTGTTAACACAGTGTCCAATGAAGGGCCAGATGTATACAAAATGGTGTCGTCTGCGTAGAGGTGGATCTGAGAGTCACCAGCAGCAAGAGCGACATCATTGATATACACGGAGAAAAGTGTCGGCCCAAGAATTGAACCCTGTGGCACCCCCATAGAGACTGCCATAGGTCCAGACAACAGGCCCTCCGATTTGACACACTGAACTCTATCTGAGAAGTAGTTGGTGAACCAGGCGAGGCAGTCATTTGAGAAACCAAGGCGTTTGGGAGTACTTCGATTTTGTGGTTCAAAAACCTGAGAGGAAACGGATAAAATGATCAACAACTTTCAACAGGTTCCATTATTTTTCCATTACCACATACAGTATATATCAATGCTGAATGGTTGTCTGTGTTACTGTATAATAGTTACTGCAAAATAATGAAAACAAGCCTTTTTCCACTAAAATATTGACCAGGACATTGATTTTATGCTTAAAATCCAATGTACATCTAATTAATAAATTATATGAAAATGAATAAATACAAACATACATAAATATTTTTAAAAAGAGAAATAACTGATGTACCAAAGTGTCAGCACGATTGAGTTCAGCTGTGCTCCTTGTTGTGATGACAATTTCAGAATCAGAGTCTGAGGTATCATCCACTGAAAAAAAATAATTCAAACAACCATTATCTATCCTCCAGCAGAGTATCTAAATATGTAAAAATATTTAATCATGAGATCCACTAACCTCTTTTATAGTGTTTTTCTAGGCAAATGAAAAAAGTGATCCTGGAATATGCCTTTCCTATTTCCTTTTTATATTCTGCCAATTTGAATGGCCTTTCTGACCCAGGCACATGAACCACCTCTGAGCAGTCTGGATACAAAAGGACATAAGGTCCTTCGTGCATGTCCTTGTTAAATGTTGTCATTTTCTGGACAGCTTGTTTCAGTAGATCAGGTGCTGCTACCTCTGGGTCTGTAAATAACGGTAGTGTTTTCCCTCTTAGAGGTTTTAAATCAGTTCCACTTGGCACCATCAATCCTACGTTTATCTAGTAAAATAACAAAGATATAATTAATGTATACATAGGTAAAATAAATATACACAAACACACAAATACATATAGAGCATTGCAAAATTGTATAGGACGGTCAGTACACCTTACCTGGACGTGTTTTCTTTCTTTAGGCCTATATCTTCCTTTTTGGCCCATAGTTAAAAGACTGTCGTTCTTTTGATTTCGAGCTTCTGTACTCCATGAACTGTTTGTATGATGGGCATGGTTGTTCTGCAGAAATGGACAGAGTTCCGAAACAGAAAGTTAGAAGCCGCTCAAAAAATCATTAGCGTTACTGTCCTTAGATAGCTAGCGTTTTGGTTTTGCTAAACTTACTTTGCATAGCACTGTCCGGCTGTCGAGACGTCCCTGTGTTTCCAATGTTTCCGTCTTGTCTGCGTCCTTTAAAAACTCCAAACACCGACCACACGTAAAGCAAAACCGCGTTAAGCTGTTCATGTGTTTGCCACAAAACGGGCAAAACATCCCTCGGCCGCAGTCCATGTTCGGGCGGTCACCATAAACTTATTTGACGCCATAAACTCCACAACAACAACACGAAAAGACCACGCTCATCACTTCCGTGTCACTTCCGGTATGTGGAACATTCCCTTTCCGTGAAGAATCTGTCATTTGTAAATTTGTTTCGGGACTGGTAAAAGTGTTTTGCGTCTTGTTAATTTGTTTTCTAAAATGTAAATTTGTTTTCTAAAATGTTAATTTGTTTTATAAAATGTTAATTTGTTTTATAAAATGTTAATTTGTTTTCCAAAATGTAAATTTGTTTTCCAAAATGTAAATTTGTCTCGAGCTTTGTAAAAGTGTTTCATTCTTTGTAATGTTGCTTTGCACTTCCCGGCCACCGTATTTAAGTGTACCTATGATAAAAATAACAGACCTCTACATGCTTTGTAAGTAGGAAAACCTGCAAAATCGGCAGTGTATCAAATACTTGTTCTCCCCACTGTATATGTATATATATACAGTGCCCTCCACAATTATTGGCACCCCTGTTTAAGATGTGGTCGAGGACTTCCAAAAATTCTCATTTTTTTTAAAACAACATAGAACCCAAATGCAAAAAAACAAAAAAATCACACATTTAGAACAAAAAAAAAACTTCAAATCATGTGTCCCACAATTATTGGCACCCCTGATGTTAATACTTTGTACAACCCCCTTTTGCCAACAAGACAGCACTTAATCTCCTCCTATAACATTTCACAAGATTGAAGAACACAGAGAGAGGGATCTTTGACCATTCTTCTTTGCACAATCTTTCTAGATCATCCAGTGTCTTGGGTCCTCTCTTATGCACTCTCCTCTTTAGCTCGCCCCACAGGTTTTCGATTGGGTTGAGGTCTGGGGACTGAGATGGCCATGGGAGGACCTTGAGTTTGTGACTGCTGAACCATTTTTGTGTAGATTTTGCCACATGTTTTGGATCATTATCCTGCTGAAAGACCCAATGACGACCCATCTTCAGCTTTCTGGCAGAGGCCATCAGGTTTTTATTTAAAATGTCCTGGTAGTTCAAAGCGTTCATAATGCCATGCACCCTAACAAGGTTCCCAGGGCCTTTGGAAGAGAAACAGGCCCACAGCATCACAGATCCTCCACCATACTTCACGGTGGGCATGAGGTGCTTTTCGGCATACTCATCTTTTGTTTTACGCCAGACCCACTTAGAGTGTTTGTTGCCAAAAAGCTCAATCTTAGTCTCATCTGACCAAAGCACACGATCCCAGTTGAAGTCCCAGTGCCGCTTAGCAAACTCCAGACGTTTACGTTTGTGAGTGTTAGTGAGAAAAGGCTTTTTCCTTGCATGCCTCCCAAACAGCTTGTTGGCATGTAGAGAGCGTCTGATGGTTGTTTTGGAGACTTTGTGACCCCAAGATGCCACTCTTTGATGCAATTCTGTGACAGTGAGCTTAGGACTTTTTTTTTACTTCTCTTACCATCCTCCTCACTGTGCGTTGTGGCAAGATAAACTTGGGACCTCTTCCAGCCTTGTTTGTCACTGTTCCAGTTGTTTTAAACTTCTTAATGATTCCTCTGACTGTAGATACGGGCAAGTTAAGGCGAGTGGCTATTTTCTTGTAGCCATTGCCTGACTAATGAAGGTCGACACAAATCTGCCTTACTTGAATGGTGTGTTCTCTTGTCTTTGCCATGTTGACGAATGGGTAAGAGAATTAGGCCTCTGTGTCACGTCATATTTATACCCCAGGGAAACAGGAAGTCATGAATTACTAATTAAAAGTTCCTAGATACCCTGACCAACTTTAGCAACTACAGAAAAATATATTTAAAAAAAAAACAATTAACATTTTCAGCGGAATTGTTAGGGGTGCCAATAATTGTGGGACACAAGATTTCAAGTTATTTTTTTTCTAAATGTGTGATTTTTTTTTAACCACCAATGTAATGTACTTAAATAAAAGGTTGGATTTTTCTATTTTTTTGCATTTGGGTTCTATGTTGTTTTAAAAAAATGAGAATTTTTGGAAGTCCTCGACCACATCTTAAACAGGGGTGCCAATAATAGTGGAGGGCACTGTATATATATATATACAGTGGGGGAAAAAAGTATTTAGTCAGCCACCAATTGTGCAAGTTCTCCCACTTAAAAAGATGAGAGAGGCCTGTAATTTTCATCATAGGTACACGTCAACTATGACAGACAAATTGAGGAAAAAAAATCCTGAAAATCACATTGTAGGATTTTTAATGAATTTATTTGCGAATTATTGGGGAAAATAAGTATTTGGTCACCTACAAACAAGCAAGATTTCTGGCTCTCACAGACCTGTAACTTCTTCTTTAAGAGGCTCCTCTGTCCTCCACTCGTTACCTGTATTAATGGCACCTGTTTGAACTTGTAATCAGTATAAAAGACACCTGTCCACAACCTCAAACAGTCACACTCCAAACTCCACTATGGCCAAGACCAAAGAGCTGTCAAAGGACACCAGAAACAAAATTGTAGACCTGCACCAGGCTGGGAAGACTGAATCTGCAATAGGTAAGCAGCTTCGTTTGAAGAAATCAACTGTGGGAGCAATTATTAGGAAATGGAAGACATACAAGACCACTGATAATCTCCCTCGATCTGGGGCTCCACGCAAGATCTCACCCCGTGGGGTCAAAATGATCACAAGAACGGTGAGCAAAAATCCCAGAACCACACGGGGGGACCTAGTGAATGACCTGCAAAGAGCTGGGACCAAAGTAACAAAGCCTACCATCAGTAACACACTACGCCGCCAGGGACTCAAATCCTGCAGTGAAAGACGTGTCCCCCTGCTTAAGCCAGTACATGTCCAGGCCCGTCTGAAGTTTGCTAGAGTGCATTTGGATGATCCAGAAGAGGATTGGGAGAATGTCATATGGTCAGATGAAACCAAAATATAACTTTTTGGTAAAAACTCAACTCGTCGTGTTTGGAGGACAAAGAATGCTGAGTTGCATCCAAAGTACACCATACCTACTGTGAAGCATGGGGGTGGAAACATCATGCTTTGGGGCTGTTTTTCTGCAAAGGGATCAGGACGACTGATCCGTGTAAAGGAAAGAATGAATGGGGCCATGTATCGTGAGATTTTGAGTGAAAACCTCCTTCCATCAGCAAGGGCATTGAAGATGAAACGTGGCTGGGTCTTTCAGCATGACAATGATCCCAAACACACCGCCCGGGCAACGAAGGAGTGGCTTCGTAAGAAGCATTATAAGGTCCTGGAGTGGCCTAGCCAGTCTCCAGATCTCAACCCCATAGAATATATTTGGAGGGAGTTGAAAGTCCGTGTTGCCCAGCGACAGCCCCAAATCATCACTGCTCTACAGGAGATCTGCATGGAGGAATGGGCCAAAATACTAGCAACAGTGTGTGAAAACCTTGTGAAGACTTAAAGAAAACGTTTGACCTGTGTCATTGCCAACAAAGGGTATATAACAAAGTATTGAGAAACTTTTGTTATTGACCAAATACTTATTTTCCACCATAATTTACAAATAAATTCATTAAAAATCCTACAATGTGATTTTCTGTATTTTTTTTTTTCATTTTGTCTGTCATAGTTGACGTGTACCTATGATGAAAATTTCAGGCCTCTCTCATCTTTTTAAGTGGGAGAACTTGCACAATTGGTGGCTGACTAAATACTTTTTTTCCCCACTGTATATATATATATATATATATATATATATATATATATATATATATATATATATATATATATATATCATTTAAAAAGGCTTATTGATCATTAGAATACCCTTTGCAATTATGTTAGCACAGCTGAAAACTGTTGTGCTGATTAAAGAAGCAATAAAACTGGCCTTATTGAGACTAGTTGAGTATCTGGAGCATCAGCAATTGTGGGTTCGATTACAGGCGCAAAATGGCCAAAAACAAATAACTTTCTTCTGAAACTCGTCAGTCTATTCTTGTTCTGAGAAATGAAAGCTATTCCATGCGAGAAATTGCCAATAAACTGAAGATCTCGTACAACGCTGTGTACTACTCCCTTCACAGAACAGCGTAAACTGGCTCTAACCAGAATAGAAAGAGGAGTGGGAGGCCCCGGTGCACAATTGAGCAAGAGGACAAATACATTAGAGTGTCTAGTTTGAGAAACAGACGCCTCACATGTCCTCAACTGGCAGCTTCATTAAATAGCACCTGCAAAACACAAATCTCAATGTCAACAGTGAAGAGGTGACTCCAGGATGCTGACCTTCTAGGCAGAGTTGCAAAGAAAAAGCCATATATCAGACTGGTCAATAAAAAGAAAAGATTAAGATGGGCAAAAGAACACTAACATTGGACAGAGGAAGATTGGAAAAAAGTGTTATGGACGAAGTTTGAGGTGTTCGGATCACAATGAAGAACATTTGTGAGTCACAGACCAAATGAAAAGATGCTGGAGGAGTGCTTGATGCCATCTGTCAAGCATGGTGGAGGCAATGTGATGGTCTGGGGGTGCTTTGGTGGTGGTAAAGTGGGAGATTTGTACAGGGTAAAAGGGATCTTGAAGAAGGAAGGCTATCACTCCATTTTGCAACGCCATGCCATACCCTGTGGACGCCGCTTGATTGGAGCCAATTTCCTCCTACACAGGACAATGACCCAAAGCACAGCTCCAAACTATGCAATAACTATTTAGGGAAGAAGCAGTCAGCTGGTATTCTGTCTATAATGGAGTGGCCAGCACAGTCACCGGATCTCAACCCTATTGAGCTGTTGTGGGAGCAGCTTGACCATATGGTACGTAAGAAGTGCCCATCAAGCCAATCCAACTTGTGGGAGGTGCTTCAGGAAGCATGGGGTGAAATCTCTTCAGATTACCTGAACAAATTGACAACTAGAATGCTAAAGGTCTGCAAGGCTGTAATTGCTGCAAATTGAGGACTATTTGACGAAAGCAAAGTTTGAAGGACACAATTATTATTTCAATTAAAAATAATTATTTCTAACATTGTCAGTGACTACATTTCCTATGCATTTTGCTATATTTCCTATTCAAACTCATTTCATTGTCACGGATTCAGCCGAGGCTGCTCCTCCTCCCTGCTCGGGCAGGCTTCGGCGTTCGTCGTCCCCGGAGTACTAGCTGCCACCGATCTATGTTTCGGTGTTTGACTTGTTGTGTCTGATTGTGTACACCTGTTCCCCATTATGTTGTATTGTATTCCCTATTTAACCCTCTGTCGTGCATTGTGTGTTGTGTGTTATTGTTTGTGTCATCGGCAGTGTATGGGTTGTGAGTTTTCTCCGTTGTTTGGAGACTGTTTATTTCACTGGTGACTTTTATTAAAGTACGGTTTCCAGTAGCTCTGTGTCCTGCGTGTGACTTCGCCTACCGCATTTCACTGTCGCCGTTCTGACAGAATAACACACCACCATGGAGTCAGCAGGATCGGTTGTGCCTAGGGGATCACTGGAGGAGCGCGTAATCCTCCAAGAGGCCAGGATCCAGCACCTGGGTACCACCATGCAAGAAGTGATGGACACTTTGAGGCGATGGGAGAGGGGAGGTTTGCCCACACCTCCTCCTACGTGTCCGCCCTCATCTCCTGTCTGTCCGGCAAGGCGCTGGAGTGGGCCAACGCCGAATGGGGTGGGATAGACGCCGCTACGGTCAGCTATGCGGAGTTCACCCGCCGCTTCCGGGCAGTATTCGATCATCCCCCAGAGGGTAAAGCGGCGGGTAAGCGTCTATTCCACCTTAGACAGGGGATGAGGAGCGCGCAGGAGTTCGCGCTGGACTTCCGGACGCTAGCCGCCAACAAGGGATGGAATGAGAGGGCCCTCATCGACCACTTCAGATGCAGCCTGAGGGAGGACGTGCGTCGGGAATTAGCCTGCAGGGACACCAACCTCAGCTTTGACCAACTGGTGGACATGTCGATTCGCCTGGATACCCTGTTGGCTACCCGCGGACGTCCGGATTCGGGGCCGTCCATTCCATCCCCCAGCACTTCCGAGCCGACCCCTATGGAGCTCGGGGGTGCTGGTGCTAGTAGGGAGACCAGGAGGGAGGCTGTCCCCTGCACCAACTGTGGCCGCAGAGGACACACTGCTGGTCGGTGCTGGGGAAGGTCTCCTAGGAATCGAGGCAGTGGGCGACGCACTGATGAGTCTTTCCTGGTGAGTAGGCACCCAACTCACCCAGAGCTCTCTGCTGATCATATGTGTTTTAAAGTGGTGTTTCCCGAGGTTTCTCCTCACTCCCAGCATAAGGCGCTAGTAGATTCAGGCGCAGCTGGGAATTTCATTGATCGTCAGTTCACCTATAAGTTAGGGATTCCTATCGTGCCTGTTGATGTGCCCTTCCCCATTCATGCCCTAGATAGCCGCCCGTTGGGGTCTGGGTTGATTAGGGAGGTCACGGCGCCTCTCCGGATAAAAACGCAGGAGGGTCATGAGGAGATAGTACGGTTGTATTTGATTGATTCTCCTGCGTTTCCCGTGGTGTTGGGGCTTCCCTGGTTAACAGCTCATGACCCCAACATTTCATGGCAGCAGAGAGCTCTCCAGGGATGGTCTGATCAGTGTACTGGGCGGTGTTTAGGCGTTTCCGTAGGGGCAACGACGGTGGAAAGCCCGAACCAAGTTCCCGCCTTGCATATTCCACCTGAGTACGCCGATTTGGCTCTCGCCTTCAGTAAGAGGAAGGTGACTCAATTACCACCTCATCGACAGGGGGATTGTGCGATAGACCTCAAGGTAGGCGCTGCGCTTCCACGTAGTCATGTGTATCCTCTATCTCAGGAGGAGACGGCCGCTATGGAAACCTACGTCACCGAATCTTTGAGACAGGGTTACATACGGCCGTCTACTTCCCCTGCTTCCTCAAGTTTCTTTTTTGTGAAGAAGAAGGATGGGGGTTTACGCCCGTGTATTGATTACCGTGGTCTAAATCAGATCACTATCAAATACAGCTATCCTCTTCCTCTGATTGCTAGCATGACGGAGTCATTACACGGGGCGCGATTCTTCACAAAATTTGATCTCCGGAGCGCGTACAATCTGGTGCGCATTAGGGAAGGAGATGAGTGGAAGACAGCATTTAGTACCACCTCGGGTCACTATGAGTACCTCGTCATGCCATACGGGTTAATGAATGCTCCTTCAGTCTTCCAATCATTTGTGGACGAGATTTTTCGGGACTTGCATGGACAGGGTGTTGTGGTATATATTGATGACATCCTAATATATTCCGCTACACGAGCCGAGCATGTGTCCCTGGTGCGTTGAGTGCTTGGTAGACTGTTGGAACATGACCTGTATGCGAAGCGGAGAAATGTCTGTTCTTCCAGGAGTCCATCTCCTTCCTGGGACATCGGTTGTCCACGTCAGGGGTAGAGATGGAGGTTGACCGCATTTCTGCCGTGCGTAATTGGCAGACCCCGACCACGGTAAAGGAGGTGCAGCGCTTCTTGGGTTTTGCCAATTACTACCGGAGGTTTATCCGGGGATTTGGACAGGTAGCGGCTCCCATTACCTCTCTGCTAAAGGGTGGTCCGGTGCGCCTGCAGTGGTCAGCTGAGGCTGATATGGCGTTTAAACGCTTGAAGGACCTGTTTACCTCGGCTCCGGTGCTGGCGCATCCGGATCCCTCTTTGGCATTCCAGGTGGAGGTGGACACTTCCGAGGCTGGGATCGGCGCTGTGCTGTCTCAGCGCTCGGGTACGCCACCTAAACTCCGCCCCTGTGCTTTCTATTCTAATAAGCTCAGTCCGGCGGAACGCAATTATGACGTGGGGTATAGGGAGCTGCTGGCTGTGGTTCAAGCCCTGAAGGTGTGGAGACATTGGCTTGAGGGGGCTAAACACCCTTTTCTCATTCTGACTGACCATCTTAACCTGGAATACATCCGGGCAGCGAGGAGGTTGAATCCTCGCCAGGCAAGGTGGTCAATGTTCCTTTCCCGCTTTGTATTTAAGCTCACATATATACCAGGGTCCCAGAACGCTAAGGCAGACGCCCTCTCCCGACTATATGACACCGAGGAGAGGTCCATTGAGCCCACTCCCATACTCCCGGAGTCTTGTTTAGTGGCACCGGTGGTGTGGGAGGTGGATGCGGAAATCGAGCGGGCGTTACGTTCCGACCCTAATCCTCCACAGTGTCCAGAGGGTCGGAGGTACGTGCCGCTCGAGGTTCGCGACCGGTTGATATACTGGGCTCACACGTCACCCTCCTCTGGTCATCCAGGTATTGGTCGGACAGTGCACTGCCTTAGTGAGAAATACTGGTGGCCAACCTTAGCCAAGGACGTGAGGGTTTATGTTTCCTCCTGCTCGGTGTGCGCCCAGTGTAAGGCGCCTAGACACCTGCCCAGGGGGAAGTTAAAACCCCTACCCGTTCCACAACGGCCGTGGTCTCACCTATCGGTGGATTTTGTGACGGACCTTCCCCCCTCTCAGGGAAACACTACGATATTGGTCGTTGTGGATCGGTTTTCTAAAGCCTGCCGCCTCATTCCCCTGCCAGGTCTCCCTACTGCCCTACAAACTGCTGAGGCCCTGTTTACACACGTCTTCCGGCACTATGGGGTGCCTGAGGATATAGTGTCTGATCGGGGTCCCCAGTTCACCTCTAGGGTCTGGAGGGCATTTATGGAACGTCTGGGGGTCTCGATTAGCCTTACCTCAGGTTTTCACCCCGAAAGTAATGGGCAGGTGGAGAGAGTTAACCAGGATGTGGGTAGGTTTCTGAGGTCATATTGCCAGGACCGGCAGGGGGTCGGGATATATTCCCTGGGCAGAGATAGCCCAAAACTCCCTCCGTCATTCGTCTACTAACCTGACACCTTTCCACTGTGTGTTAGGTTACCAGCCGGTTCTGGCACCTTGGCATCAGAGCCAGATCGAGGCCCCTGCGGTGGACGAGTGGTTTCGGCGCTTGGAGGAAACTTGGAATGCTGCGCACGTCCATTTGCAGCGGGCCATCAGGCGGCAAAAGGCAAGCGCCGATCGCCACCGCAGTGAGGCTCCGGTGTTTGCACCAGGAGACCGGGTCTGGCTCTCGACCCGAAACTTGCCCCTTCGCCTGCCCTGCCGGAAGCTGGGTCGGCGGTTTGTGGGGCCCTTTAAAGTCCTGAGGAGATTGAACGAGGTATGTTATAGGTTACAACTGCCCAGGTATTATCGCATTAACCCCTCGTTCCATGTGTCTCTCCTCAGGCCTGTGGTGGCTGGTCCACTCCAGGAGAATGAGGTACGAGAGGCTCCGGCGTACTCAGTCCGGTCCACGGGGGGCCTGCAGTATCTCGTGGAGTGGGAGGGGTACGGTCCGGAGGAACGGTGCTGGGTCCCCAGGAGGGACATTCTAGATCCCTCCTTGTTGAGGGACTTCTACCGGAGTCAACCGACTCGCCCTGCTCCGCGTCCTCCTGGCTGTCCCCGAGGCCGGGGTCGGCGCACGGCTGGAGCCGCGCGTCAAGGTGGGGGTACTGTCACGGATTCAGCCGAGGCTGCTCCTCTTCCCTGCTCGGGCAGGCTTCGGCGTTCGTCGTCCCCGGAGTACTAGCTGCCACCGATCTATGTTTCGGTGTTTGACTTGTTGTGTCTGATTGTGTACACCTGTTCCCCATTATGTTGTATTGTATTCCCTATTTAACCCTCTGTCGTGCATTGTGTGTTGTGTGTTATTGTGGTCCTCTGTAGCTCACCTGGTAGAGCACGGCGCTTGTAACGCCAGGGTAGTGGGTTCGATCCCCGGGACCACCCATCCACAAAAATGTATGCACACATGACTGTAAGTCGCTTTGGATAAAAGCATCTGCTAAATGGCATATTATTATTATTATTATTATTATTATTATTGTTTGTGTCATCGGCAGTGTACGGGTTGTTAGTTTTCTCCGTTGTTTGGAGACTGTTTATTTCACTGGCGACTTTTATTAAAGTACGGTTTCCAGTAGCTCTGTGTCCTGCGTGTGACTTCGCCTACCGCATTTCACTGTCGCCGTTCTGACATTCATGTATGTTTTCATGGAAAACAAGGACATTTCTAAGTGACCCCAAACTTTTGAACGATAGGTTATATATATATATATATATATATATATATATATATATATATATATATATATATATATATATATATATATATAAACAATTTAAGCCTGTGTTTCAGACATAAGGAAGTGGAAGGTGGCAAATGTTTTACTTTAAACTCACACAAAACAGAGATGCTAGTTCTAGGTCCCAAGAAACAAAGAGATCTGCTGTTGGATCTGACAAATAATCTTGATGTTTGTACAGTCGTCTCAAATAAAACTCTGGACAACGACCCTAAGCACACAGCCAAGACAACGCAGGAGTGGCTTCGGGACAAGTCTTTGAATGTCCTTGAGTGGCCTAGCCAGAGCCCGGACCTGAACCCGATCGAACATCTCTGGAGAGCCCTGAAAATAGCTGTGCAGCGACATTCCCCATCCAACCTGACAGAGCTTGAGAGGATCTGTAGAGAAGAATGGGAGAAAACTCCAAATACAGGTGTGCCAAGAAGACTCAAGGCTGTAATCGCTGCCAAAGGTCCTTCAACAAAGTACTGAGTAAAGGGTCTGAATACTTATTTAAATGTAATATTTCCAGGTTTCTTTTTGTTTATAAACCCTGTTTTTACTTTGTCATTATGGGGTATTGTGTGTAGATTGATGAGGAAAAATAACAATTTAATCAATTTTAGAATAAGGCTGTAACATAACAAAATGTGGAAAAGGTGAAGGGGTCTGGATACTTTCCGAATGCACTGTATATGCAATGGTGCATGGATATATGGATTAAACACTATGCACATGTTTATATACACTGAGTGTACAAAACATTAAGGACACCCTCCAAATACAGCCTCAATTCATCGGGTCATGGACTCTTCAAGGTGTCAAGCATTCCACAGGGATGCTGGCCCATATTGACTCCAACGCTTCACACAGTTGTGTCAAGTTGGCTGGTTGTCCTTTGGGTGGTGGACCATTCTTGATACACACAGGAAATTGTTGCGAGTGAAAAACCCAGCAGCGTTGCAGTTCTTGACACAAACCGGTGCACCTGGCACCTACTACCATACCACGTTCAAAGGAACTTCATATTTTGTCTTGCTCATTCACCCTCTGAATGGCACACATACACAATCCATGTCTCAATTATCTCATGGCTTAAAATCCTTCTTAAACCTGTCTGCTCCCCTTCATCTACACGGATTGATGTGGATTTAACAAGTGACATCAATAAGGGATCATAGCTTTCACCTGGGTTCAGCTAGTCAGTCTGTCATGGAAAGTGCAGGTGTCCTTAATGTTTTGTACACTCAGTGTAGGTTGGTTTATATTAATTGAGTAGCATTTAGATAACTGGTCAATAGTTCAATCACATTTCAACCAAAAAACAGATATCTACCAAAAACATGTTATGAAAAATATAACTTCATCTTGTTGTGATCTGGTTATAAGACGTCCTGACCAGATTTTAACCAGTAAAATCCGTCTTTATCACATCGTATGCCCACTGGGAGTCTTTGAACTAACTTCTGTGTCCATTAGGTGGTCATTTCTGAGCGTGAAATAAAGTGCTACCTGTCATGAGGCCTATAATGGGGTTGTTACATTTGTCGTTAGGAGTTATAATATTAAGAATTTCAGTAATTATTTTGGTGCTGGTCTGTCTTTTTCACTCTTCAGACAGATACATCTTCAGTATAATATTTACATATTTAGTCTGTTCAGCAAAGTAAGCGATCCTATTGAAGCCCAGTTATTTTAGACTGAAATCAGTTCACCCCAGCCAGAAGATATACAGTGAGGGAAAAAAGTATTTGATCCCCTGCTGATTTTTTACGTTTGCCGACTGACAAAGAAATGATCAGTCTATAATTTTAATGGTAGGTTTATTTGAACAGTGAGAGACAGAAAAAAAAAAAAATAATCCAGAAAAACGCATGTCAAAAATGTTATAAATTGATTTGCATTTTAATGAGGGAAATAAGTATATAAAAGACACCTCTCAATCAGAAAGATTTCTGGCTCCCAGGTGTCTTTTATACAGGTAACGAGCTGAGATTAGGAGCACACTGTTAAAGGGAGTGCTCCTAATCTCAGTTTGTTACCTGTATAAAAGACACCTGTCCACAGAAGCAATTAATCAATCAGATTCCAAACTCTCCACCATGGCCAAGACCAAAGAGCTCTCCAAGGATGTCAGGGACAAGATTGTAGACCTACACAAGGCTGGAATGGGCTACAAGACCATCGCCAAGCAGCTTGGTGAGAAGGTGACAACAGTTGGTGCGATTGCTCGCAAATGGAAGTGACACAAAAGAACTGTCAATCTCCCTCAGCCTGGGGCTCCATGCAAGATTTCACCTCGTGGAGTTGCAATGATCATAAGAATGGTGAGGAATCAGCCCAGAACTACACGGGAGGATATTGTCAATGATCTCAAGGCAGCTGGGACCATAGTCACCAATAAAACAATTGGTAACACACTACGCCGTGAAGGACTGAAATCCTGCAGCGCCCGCAAGGTCCCCCTGCTCAAGAAAGCACATATACAGGGCCTTCTGAAGTTTGCCAATGAACATCTGAATGATACAGAGGAGAACTGGGTGAAAGTGTTGTGGTCAGATGAGACCAAAATCGAGCTCTTTGGCATCAACTCAACTCGCCGTGTTTGGAGGAGGAGGAATGCTGCCTATGACCCCAAGAACACCATCCCCACCGTCAAACATGGAGGTGGAAACATTATGCTTTGGGGGTGTTTTTCTGCTAAGGGGACAGGACAACTTCACTGCATCAAAGGGACGATGGACGGGGCCATGTACCGTCAAATCTTGGGTGAGAACCTCCTTCCCTCAGCCAGGGCATTGAAAATGGGTCGTGGATGGGTATTCCAGCATGACAATGACCCAAAACACACGGCCAAGGCAACAAAGGAGTGGCTCAAGAAGAAGCACATTAAGGTCCTGGGTGGCCTAGCCAGTCTCCAGACCTTAATCCCATAGAAAATCTGTGGAGGGAGCTGAAGGTTCGAGTTGCCAAACGTCAGCCTCGAAACCTTAATGACTTGGAGAAGATCTGCAAAGAGGAGTGGAACAAAATCCCTCCTGAGATGTGTGCAAACCTGGTGGCCAACTACAAGAAACGTCTGACCTCTGTGATTGCCAACAAGGGTTTTGCCACCAAGTACTAAGTCATGTTTTGCAGAGGGGTCAAATACTTATTTCCCTCATTAAAATGCATTTTTCTGGATATTTTTTTAGTTATTCTGTCTCTCACTGTTCAAATAAACCTACTATTACAATTATATACTGATCATGTCTTTGTCAGTGGGCAAACATACAAAATCAGCAGGGGATCAAATACTTTTTTCCCTCACTGTATGGGCTTGAAGGATTCACTCATAATCAAACAGACAAATTATCAAAAACTAATTGAGGAAAGTAAACCCTCAGCCCCAACTATTAGTAGGACATTCTTGTAAGTAAGAGATGTTGATATAAATTCGTTTTTTTTCTAGTGGCACGCTAATGCCCCTGGAGCCCAGGGTTTTAACCCTCTCCTGTAGTATTGACCAACCTAGTCCTGGATTTGACTTCAGAACCATATACAGTATAGTATATATACATCTAAGCTGGCTTCTAAGGTCAGGAGGAGACTGCTACTTCAGGGCAGGTGACATGGGAAAACAGACACATTCACACCCAGATAGACTTGCAGAAAGATAGACACTGTAAACACACACACATGCAAGCACACGCTTGTTTACTGAGTTCTCTCACTCTTTCACGTATTCCATAAAGATTCTGGCTACTCAGTAAGTCAATAAATTACAAAACGCGATGGAGATATTTTGCCCTCCACTACACAGACAGCCATGGCTTTATAAGGCAGTGTTATCCTTTAAAAATATGATTGTTTGGACCCTAAAGAGACTATCAACGATTTGCTTGCCATTGGAATCCCTCTCTGACACGTGTTTACTGGGAGTAGCATCTTCAGAATCAGGCATGCAGTAACTATTCCAGAGAAAATCAGTCAAGTCAGGACCCAGACATGTTGTTAGCTACACCCCATTTCATTGGTCATTTTGGACATCTAAAATAATAACTGGAAGATGACTTTAGGTTTAACGCTGTTTATAATATTGTCTTCACCTCTGTCTCCCTCTGTTGCGTTCTTTCTTTCTACACCCCCTCCCCCCCGCTCCATTCTCCCCTTTTCTTTCTCTCCCCCTCCATCTCAATTTATCAATGCCACTTCCTCTCTCTCTCCCTTCCTTCCTTCCTTCCTTCCTTCCTTCCTTCCTTCCTTCCTTCCTTCCTTCCTTCCTTCCTTCCTTCCTTCCTTCCTTCCTTCCTTCCTTCCTTCCTTCCTTCCTTCCTTCCTTCCTTGCTTCCTTCCTTCCTTTTTTCATTCCTTCCTTCCTTCCTTAACTCCCTCCCTCCCTCCCTCCCACCCTCATGTTTCTGTCTTCTGAACTCTCTCCTGAGGCTGTTTGAATCCTCCTGTCAGCCAGGTACCTTTGGCAGTGACAGATTTGGGATGCTTCCTCCCAGTGGGACTTGGGAACGTGGAGCAAGGAGGGATAACAGGGACGTGTAACAGAGACAGATCCAGCCAGATGCAAGCCTCCCAACCACCTGTCTCACATATGGTCATTGTTATTCATAACATTCACATGTCTTAGAGAGAGTGAGTGAGTGAGTGTGTGTGTGTGTGTGTGTGTGTGTGTGTGTGTGTGTGTGTGTGTGTGTGTGTGTGTGTGTGTGGGATTATGTATGTGTATACATTAGCTACTGCTTCAACAAAGCATCCCAGTAATGATTCCAAACGAAAAGTACATTTGAGTTTACAATCCAAGAAATCCCAGAGAGAACTTAATGAAAACAGGATAGTTTAAAGAATGAGTACAAGTGACTTCTCCCATTGCAGCAAACATTGTGGAAATCTAGCTCATACATTCATACAGTATGTCTTTGTAATAACAATATACACTACATGACCGAAAGTATGTGGACACCTGCTCGCCGATCTCATTCCAATATTATGGGCATTAATATGGAGTTGGTCCCCCCTTTGCTGCTATAACAGCCTCCACTCTTCTGTGAAGGCTTTCCACTAGATGTTGGAACATTGCTGCGGGGACTTGCTTCCATTCAACACTAACAGTTGACCGAGGCAGCTCTAGCAGGGTAGACATTTCACGAACTGAATTGTTGGAAAGGTGGCATCCTATGACGGTGTCATGACTTCCTCCGAAGCTGCCTCCTCTACTTGTTCGGGCAGGCCACTGCCGCTCCTCATCTCATCATTCCATTTGTTTTGTCTTGTTTATTACACACACCTGGGTTCATATCCCCTCATCGGTACCTGTATAAGTGTTCCCCCGCCCCCTTGTCTTTGTGTGTGATTGTTTATTGTGGAGGTTATTCTAGCTCGGTGGAGATCTTTTGTATTTTGTATCGCCAGGATATTTCACCCACGTGCCTTGTTGTTTTCCAGTGTGCCGTATTTCCGCACTGGAGTGTTTTACGCATTGCTGCGTACCGCTGTGTTACGGAATAAACAATTTATTCTGTGATTTACCCTCCTGCACCTGACTCCTTCTAAATCACTCACCACAGACGGTGCCACGTTGAAAGTCACTGAGCTCTTCAGAAAGGCCATTCTACTGCCAATGTTTGTCTATGGAGATTGCATGGCTGTGTGCTAGATTTTATACACCTGTCAGCAACGGAAATAGCTGAATCCACTGATTTGAAGGGGTGTCCACATACTTTTGTATATATAGTGTATATTAAAAAAATTGCGATGGCACCGTGAAGGCAGCATAGCATAATCACTCCTGTACATTTTGTAAATATGAATCAAATCAAATCAAATGACATTTTATTGGCCACATGCGCCGAATACAACAGGTGCAGACATTACAGTGAAATGCTTACTTACAGCCCTTAACCAACAGTGCATTTATTTTAAATAAAAAAGTAAAATAAAACAACAACAAAAAAAGTGTTGAGAGAAAAAGAGCAGAAGTAAAATAAAATAACAGTAGGGAGGCTATATATATATGGGGGTACCGGTGCAGAGTCAATGTGCGGGGGCACCGGCTAGTTGAGGTAGTTGAAGTAATATGTACATGTGGGTAGAGTTATAGTGACTATGCATAAATAATTAACAGAGTAGAAGCAGCGTAAAAAGATGGGGTGGGGGGGGCAGTGCAAATAGTCCGGGTAGCCATGATTAGCTGTTCAGGAGTCTTATGGCTTGGGGGTAGAAGCTGTTGAGAAGTCTTTTGGACCTAGACTTGGCACTCCGGTACCGCTTGCCGTGCGGTAGCAGAGAGAACAGTCTATGACTAGGGTGGCTGGAGTCTTTGACAATTTTGAGGGCCTTCCTCTGACACCGCCTGGTATAGATGTCCTGGATGGCAGGAAGCTTGGCCCCAGTGATGTACTGGGCCATACGCACTACCCTCTGTAGTGCCTTGCGGTCGGAGGCCAAGCAGTTGCCATACCAGACAGTGATGCAACCAGTCAGTATGCTCTCGATGGTGCAGCTGTATAATTTTTTGAGGAAACCCATGCCGAATCTTTTCAGTCTCCTGAGGGGGAATAGGCTTTGTCGTGCCCTCTTCACAACTATCTTGGTGTGTTTGGACCATGATAGTTTGTTGGTGATGTGGACACCAAGGAACTTGAAGCTCTCAACCTGTTCAACTACAGCCCCGTCGATGAGAATGGGGGCGTGCTCAGTCCTCTTTTTTTTCCTGTAGTCCACAATCATCTCATTTGTCTTGGTCACGTTGAGGGAGAGGTTGTTATCCTGGCACCACACGGCCAGGTCTCTGACTTCCTCCCTATAGGCTGTCTCATCGTTGTCGGTGATCAGGCCTACCACTGTTGTGTCATCTGCAAACTTAATGATGGTGTTGGAGTTGTGCCTGGCCATGCAGTCATGGGTGAACAGGGAGTACAGGAGGGGACTGAGCACGCACCCCTGAGGGGCCCCCGTGTTGAGGATCAGTGTGGCAGATGTGTTGTTACCTACCCTTACCACCTGGGGGGCGGCCCGTCAGGAAGTCCAGGATCCAGTTGCAGAGGGAGGTGTTTAGTCCCAGGATCCTTAGCTTAGTGATAAGCTTTGAGGGCACTGTGGTGTTGAATGCTGAGCTGTAGTCAATGAATAGCATTCTCACGTAGGTGTTCCTCTTGTCCAGGTGGGAAAGGGCAGTGTGGAGTGCAATAGAGATTGCATCACTGTGGATCTGTTGGGGCGGTATGCAAATTGGAGTGGGTCTAGAGTTTCTGGGATAATGATGTTGATGTGAGCCATGACCAGCCTTTCAAAGCACTTCATGGCTACAGACGTCAGTGCTACGGGTCGGTAGTCATTTAGGCAGGTTATCTTAGTGTCCTTGGGCACGGGGACTATGGTGGTCTGCTTGAAACATGTTGGTATTACAGACTCAGTCAGGGACATGTTGAAAATGTCAGTGAAGACACTTGCCAGTTGGTCAGCATATGCTCGGAGTACACGTCCTGGTAATCCGTCTGGCCCTGCGGCCTTGTGAATGTTGACCTGCTTAAAAGTCTTACTCACATCGGCTACGGAGAGCGTGATCACATAGTCATCCGGAACAGCTGGTGCTCTCATGCATGCTTCAGTGTTGCTTGCCTCGAAGCGAGCATAGAAGTGGTTTAGCTCATCTGGTAGGCTTGTGTCACTGGGAAGCTCGCGGCTGTGCTTCCCTTTGTAGTCTGTAATAGTTTTCAAGCCCTGCCACATCCGACGAGCGTCAGAGCCGGTGTAGTACGATTCAATCTTAGTCCTGTTGTCGTATCGGGTGAATGCTGGCAATTATTGCTGATAAACAAAGGAGTCTGCTCATACTGAACTTGGATCATAAGGTTTATTCATATCACAAGCTTCAGCATAAGTGACAGATGTCATGACATCCGGAGAGCGACGGCCCGGATTGCAATGGTCGCTCTGCCCTCTCTTTGTCTAGCCCCTACTTATAAACAATGCAAAAAGATGGGTGGCTCCCTCTGCTGTCCAATCACCCGTCTCCCCTGGGGCGTCACCCACAAACGCCACATTTGACCTAACATAAACAACATTCCATTTCTTCATGAAAAACATTTAACAAAGGCATAATCCTAATACACGACATTTCCCCCTTCGAGACTAACTAAAAGTCTCGAAAACAAACAGAATAGGATTATGACCAGTAACAATTTATCTTATTGAGTATCTTTAACATTAAACCAAAAAACATTATCCTCTAGAGTGTAAATACCTTTCTATGAAATATGAATAATTGTTTATGAAGTGTGAATACATTACTATGAACTATGAACAAATCTTTATGGAGTGTGAGAGCGAAAAACTGTCCGGCAACCTTCGTTCCAAATCCATCCATCAATCAAGACAGTAAAATTCTCTCACGGTCCCTCTGCCCCAGGCAACCACCTAGGTACTCCCGATAAACTCATAAACAATGTAAATGCATTTGAAACTATGATGCAATTAAATACACATGTAAGCCCCTGCAAACAAAATCCTATCCAAAAAATGTCCACTCTCAGGCTGGTCAACCCATTGGACCCTACAGTGGACCTCTCCCTGCCTAGACTCCCTGTCCCTAAGCATCAACGAAATAAACAAAAACATCTAAGATCCCCACATGTATCCAATAACATCAAATATCATTCTACAAAAATTAATACGTAAGAGTATGACACAAATTATGTATTACACATGAAATATGTCTATATTTCATTGCAGACACTGGAATGTAGTCCACTACACTTCATCTCCCCGTAGTCTCGACTTCCAATGGATTGTTGATGATGGAATCGGAATCTTTCCACACCCTCTTTGTTTCATCTCCTCCAGTCATTGTCCTTTCACATTGTCCCTTCATATTGTCCTTGTTTGAGTATTTCAATCTCCACATATTCCCCCAAATGCTTCTGGAAGAAAATAAAAGACCAAACAGTATCTTTTGCAAAACAACACTTTCAAATTGAACATCAATATCAACTAAGAATATAAAAATGATATATAAATGATATCGATATATAAATGATATATAAATGATGTATGAATCACATTATCCTATTCAATCACATTATCCTATTCCCCCCCTTTGATTCATAAAATCATACTAAAAATCACACTAATATTGAAAAAAAAAAAATTTGAAAATTATCAAATATTCAAAAAGGATATTTATCCATTAGTACTCCATCCAGACCCCCTTGTCCATCTTCATCCAGATCAGGAACAGTCAACAACGGCATCTGAGTGTTGTCTCCAGGCATCACAACACCAACCCATCTTAAAATCATAGCTTTCTCAAAGGTCAGTAACAAATTACAAACATCACACACAGTGCTATCAAAACTGCTATTAAAATGTAATCCATCACTGCTCCTACTGGCCTAACTGATCTTGCAACCAAGTCTTCGCTGACCATCCAGCTCCTTCAGATCTCCCAAATGCATCCCTTATATTCTTCAATGCATATATAACCCTAGTGATAATATCTGAACTATCTGGACTCAAAGTATAACTAATATTATCAATATGATCTTCCCAAATGTTACACCATACCATGGAAAAAGTCCCCCCTTCTCTCTTGGACTCATCCTTCAATGATAGGCTTGAAGACTATGACATGTCGCCATGTCTTTTTCATCCTATTTCCAAACCTAGCTTCAGATTTATCTGTGTCCGGTGCTACCCCTCTTTTAATGGTAGAAACCTCATATGGAAGCTTCAACGTTGACATGTAACAACATCCTGTCCATCCATAGGGTAAGAATATATATGCTTTATCACCACAAACCCTCAAAATATCTCTAAAATTCCCCATAGTCACATTGTCAGGCAAAAGCTAATCTTTTAACCATCAAAGTCCTGCTCTTCTTACTAACTGGAACATAAAAAGTTACATTATATTTCTCATTACTACCCTTAAGGTCATGCATACCCAAAGTTATCATATAATCATCACAATCTGATATTCCCATAAACATACCCCTTACATCATATGTTTTATTAGAACAAAACAACTTTTAGCCCTCAATGGTTTCACCTCCAATGCTTCAGGGTTCGCTGTTACCTGATTTTTCTTCCCATTTAACAAATTCCCATAGGGTAATTCATTTAACCAAGAACACCTAAACCTAGGCTTAAACAAATGTTTTGACAATGACATTATTTTATCTGTTACTGATTGTTGCTGATACCACAGTCATGACAAAGCATAAGATTGACACATACTTGATAGAGGTCGAGCGACCGTCTCTAAAATGTTTGGCTGGAATTTTCAACAGACATGGACCCTCAAGATTCCTCACTGATCTTACAGAATGAGCTGCTGGAACCAAAGATTCCTACCTGCCCATCTATCTCTAATTTTTCACAACAGAAGAATCAAACTACATGCATTTAGTTTTTCTCTTCCCTAACGAGCGGTACTGATCAGATACCTCTCCTTGTCTGTCATTAAAATCAAAGACCTCATCCTGTACCTCCATGATAGTATCCTTCACTATTTGGCTGTGGATATGGAACACCTGGTACCCCCCTTGGTGGCTGGTACAATTGCGGTTGGCCTTGTTCAGTTGAAGCTGTAGCAGTGATTGTTGATTTGGTTCACTCTGATTCTTCATAACCAAAGCTTCTCTTCTCCACCAGTTGTATGATTGAGTTTTCTGAGAGTTTCTTGGTCCTGTTCTTTCTTGCTGTTGACATATCAGGATTCTTCCACAGCTTATATTCTAAGTTCTGTCCTCGAAATATCATCTTCCATCATCTTCTTACTTTTCTTCAGCTTCTTGGCCTCAATGTATTCTTCTCCTCCAATTCTTGGGATCCTTTTCTCAGCAGTTTTTCTTCCCTTCTGTATCTTCATCCTCATCTTTCCGAACCTCATTCGTCTCTTAGTTTCCAGACATCTCGGTTTTTCTTACTTCTGGAGTTTTGGATTCATCTTCATTGTCGTTTCTGCTTGTCCTCTCTCTATTATTCGTTCATCTTCATCTCTGATGCAATAATCACCCTGCTGGATGATCACTGGAAGCTGAGGATAAACATCCCTAAGCTCTACTTCCTTCTCGTAAGGTGGGTGTCTTTTTGCTGAATCCGTATGTGAGAAAGGTGTACTAACTTCTGCCATTAGTTTTTCTGTCGTCTTCTCTATACCGTTGTTTATCTTATCGCTGGAATCTTTTATCAGTTTTTGTTTGAGAATGAAGGGCAACTTTTGTTTCATTTGCCGGATAACCTAGCAATACTTTAGTTAAAGGATTACTATTTTGTACTATATCAACCGGTGTAATCACCTTCATAGCCTTGCTGTCCTTTCTCCCCCATTGTAACAACCCTTTTATATTCCTTTATTGTGAATTATTTTATTTTAGACTATATAGCCTATGGCTTCCCCCCTTTAATTATTAATATAAACTAAACAACCCAATTATTATTATTATTATTATTTTTTTTTTTTTTTTAATCAACCAATAAAAATATGAATATGAAAAAATTCAATTAAATTTTTTATTCAAAAACCATTTCTAATTAAAATAAAAAATCAATTAAAAAATCAATTAAAAATTATGAATAATTAAAACCAATTTTTTGCTATCTTACCACAACCCATCAGGAAAGTAAATGTAAGTTAGTCAACTTCAAAGCAATCCCAAAAACAAAGCCTTCTAACCTTACAACACTACAATTCCCATAAACCCCCTTGCTCTATAAGCACCTAATTATTTAAATTTTACAGAATAATGTCAGTCCTTGATTCCCAACACAACTGTAATTAACCCCAGTGATGCACAGAGCCTCCCAAATGCAAATTTTATTCAAATGATCAGTCTGTTGCCAAGCCTCTGTGAAATTGTCATAACTTCAGATATCCTGTAGGGAAAGATTTTGTAACCAGACCAGTACCAAACCCTTTTTGACTTGATCCTCTGTCGCGTCACGTGACGTGTACGTCAGCACCCCCTCTCTTTCTCTCTCCATTGTTCCTCTCATATGACAAAAACAGAGACACAGGAAAAGATTTTAGTAGTTAATGCAATACTGAGTTACTTCAACCATATTCAATATTCCCCCACTCACATTCGCTTTAAGACTTAATTCAGGACTAAATAGATCGCTCAAAAACATTTTTATTTTATTTTAATCCGTCATTTAATTTAATTCATTATACTCCGTCAACATATATTTAATTTATAAATTCACTACATCTCAACAAATAGTTTCATGTTCGAACAACAATCACTTTAACGTTTAGAAGATTTGTGTCCAAATCTCTCCTCTTTGTGGCTATTTCTCTGTCTCCCCCTGAGCACGCAGCCCCACAGAAATATGACCCTTTACCCACAATCCCGTGTTGTAGTTTTAGCAAATCTCCTCGTGTTGTAGTTTTAGCGCCGTAAAATCAAGCGCATGCGCAAATCCATTTAACAATACGATTGCCACACAATAGAACGCCAGCATTCCACTACAACCTCACTATTTTATACCTTATAATCAAACAATTACACATAACAGAGCTCACATTTGCGTAGAACTCTGAATTCCACACACACAAACAAGTTTAAGAGGCTTATCTCATCGCAATGAGACCTCTAAGGACACCCGTTAGCATGTAGCACGCAACACAATTAGCATTTAGCCTTAGCATTTAGCATTAGCCGCTATGTACAATGTAGCATGAAACCCAATCCAGCATTTAGCATTAACATTAGCCTTAGCCTTTAGCTAACTGTGGCCTACCACGCCCTAAGTAACCTTGCATTGTGCCTAAATCATTGTCCATTTATCCCCTTCTAACTTTATGCTGCCGTAAGTTATGGATATTATATGAGCGGCTACCCCATGCAAATACCCCGTCGACTACAAGATGAGAATAACTTACAATATAACCGTCCACCTCATAGTTCCTAGAACTAACCTGACAACACCTAGCTCGTTGCAAGGATTTATGGCCCACTCCTAAGGAGTCGCCCCATTTCGAGGTCTTTCACAGATCCACAATGCCCTAATGTATACGTATCTTGGCCCCGATTGTTCTTGGCTTACTATTTAAGCAACACATCTCTATAAACAATCCACTTTTGCGCTGTTTTAAATTTTTTATAATGATTAGCCAGACCCCCGTTCTCAGCAATAATGCCACACGAGGCACATTTCGGTCCTAATGGTACATCCCTCCAGTGTACAATCACATAGCATCCAAACTAACAACTTCCAAAGCTGTGAGGAAAACTCACCCTTGTCTGGCTGACTTCAGAACGAGTTAGCTTGGCGGCAACGACTGCAACAAAGAAGATTTGCAGACCAGCCCCACGTTGGGTGCCATTTGTCGTATCGGGTGAATGCTGGCAATTATTGCTGATAAACAAAGGAGTCTGCTCATACTGAACTTGGATCATAAGGTTTATTCATATCACAAGCTTCAGCATAAGTGACAGATGTCATGACATCCGGAGAGCGACGGCCCGGATTGCAATGGTCGCTCTGCCCTCTCTTTGTCTAGCCCCTACTTATAAACAATGCAAAAAGATGGGTGGCTCCCTCTGCTGTCCAATCACCCGTCTCCCCTGGGGCGTCACCCCACAAACGCCACATTTGACCTAACATAAACAACATTCCATTTCTTCATGAAAAACATTTAACAAAGGCATAATCCTAATACACGACACTGTATTGACTCTTTGCCTGTTTGATGGTTTGTCGGAGGGCATAGCGGGATTTCTTATAAGCGTCCGGGTTATAGTCCCGCTCCTTGAAAGCGGCAGCTCTACCCTTTAGCTCAGTGCGGATGTTTCCTATAATCCATGGCTTCTGGTTGGGGTATGTACGTACGGTCACTGTGGGGACGACATCATCGATGCACTTATTGATGAAGCCAGTGACTGATGTGGTGTACTCCTCAATGCTATCTGAAGAATCCCGGAACATGTTCCAGTCTGTGCTAGCAAAACAGTCCTGTAGCTTAGCATCTGCGTCATCTGACCACTTTTTTATTAACCGAGTCACTGGTGCTTCCTGCTTTAGTTGTTTGCGATAGGATAAAAAAAAAGATATATATTAAGAATGAACAATGATTTTAAATACTGTATAAAAGTCTAAAACCACCATGGTGTTTCAAGACTGGGTAGCTAGTTGCTGTTCATAGACTACAGCTCAGCATTCAACACCATAGACCCTCCAAGCTCATCATCAAGCTAGGGACCCTGGGACTGAACCTCTCCCTCTACAACTGGATCCTGGACTTTCTGACGGGCCGGCCCCAGGTGGTAAAGGTAGACAACAACACCTCCGCCACGCTGACCCTCAACACAGGGGCCCATCAGGGGTGTGTGCTTAGTCCCCTCCTGTACTCCCTGTCACCCACGACTGCTGATTGGCACGCATGACTCCAACACAATCATCACGTTTTCTGATGACACGATGTTGGTAGGCCTGATCACCAACTTAGCAGGGTGGTGCCAGGACAACAACCTCTCCCTCAATGTCAGCAAGACCAAGGATATGATCGTGGACAATAGGAGAAAGAAGGGAGAGCATGCCCCCATCCACATCGACGGGGCTGTTGTGGAGTGGGTCAAGAGCTTCAAGTTCCTTGGCTTGCACATCACTAAGGACTTAACATGGTCCACACACACACGCACAGTCGTGAAGAGGGCACAGCATAGCCTCTTCCCCCTCAGGAGGCTGAAAAGATTTGGCATGGGCCCTCGGATCCTCAAAAGGTTATACAGCTGCACCATCGAGACCATCTTGACTGGCTGCATCAACGCTTGGTATGGCAAGTGCACTGCCCTTGACCGCAAAGCGCTACAGATGGTGGTGCAAACAGCCCAGTACATCACTGGGGCCGAACTCCCTGCCATCCAGGACCTCAATATCAAGCGGTGTGAAAGGAAGGCCCGAAAATTTGCCAGACTCCAGCCACCCAAGCCATAGACTGTTCACTCTGCTACCATCCGGCAAACGGTACAGGAGCATCAGCTCTAGGAGCAACAGGCTCCGAGACAGCTTCTACCCCCAAGCCATAAGACTGCTAAATAGCCAGACTGCTAAATAGTAAATTAAGGGTACTCGAATAGTTGTACTGACTCTGTCTTGCACTGACCCTACGCACACCCACTAGACTATACTGTATTTACAAACCATATACAAACTCACTCAAACACACTACAATGTCACTCTCACACAAAACCCACACACAAACATAACACACACACGCAGACCGACACAACACAAACACACATACATATTACACACACACACTCACACTTTTACACATTTTCTGCTGCTGCTCTGTTCTTTATTTTACTCTTATTATTATCTATCCTGATGCCTAGTCACTTTACCCTGCCTTCATGTACAGTACATATTTATCTTAGATACCTTGTACCGCTGCACATTGATCTGGTACTGGTACTCCCTGTATATAGCTCCATTCTTGTGTATTTTATTTTATTCCTTGTGTTACTATAATAACCTCTCCCTCAACGTCAACCAAACAAAAGAGCTGATCGTTGACTTCAGGAGGGAGCACGTCCCCATCAACATCGACAGGACCACAATGGAGAAGGTGAAAAGCTCCTCGGCGTGCACATCACTTACAATCTGAAATGGTCCACCCACACAGACAGTGTGGTGAAGAAGGCACAATTCGGCCTGGCCCCTAAAACCTCACAAACTTTTACAGATGCACCATTGAGATTATCCTGTCAGGCTGTATCACCGCTTGGTACGGAAACTGCACCGCCACTAACCACAGGGCTCTCCAGAGGGTGGTGCGGTCTGCCCGACGCATAACTGGGGGGCACACTGCCTGCCCTCCAGGACACCTACAGCACCTGATGTCACAGGAAGGCCAAAAAGATAATCAAGGACATCAACCACCCGAGCCACGGCCTGTTCATCCTGCTATCATCCAGAAGGTGAGGTCAGTACAGATGCATGAAAGCTGGGACCGAGAGACTGAAACCGGTTACTCAACCCTGCACCTTAGAGGCTGATGCCCTTAGTACATAGACATGGAATCACTGGTCACTTTAATAATGGAACACTGGTCACTTGAATAATGCTTACATACTGTTTTACTCATTTCAAATGTATATATTGTATTCTACTGTATTCTAGTCAATGCCACTCTGACATTGCTCTTCCTAATATTTAAATAATTTTTTATTCCATTCTTTAAATTTTTGATTTGTGTATTGTTGTGAATTGTTAGACTACTGCACTGTTGGAGCTAGGAACACAAGCATTTCGCAACACCCGCAATAACATCTTCTAAATATGTGTATAAGACCAATAACATTTCATTTGATTTATTTTTAAACTCTGCATTGTTGGGAAGGGCTGTGTTTTAGTATTTTAACGTATATACTGTATATATTGTAGGTTGGGTATAATGTGTATATTTACAGTTGATGTTGGAAGTTTACATACACCTTAGCCAACTACATTTAAACTCAGTTTTTCACAATTCCTGACATTTAATCCTAGTATAAACTCCCTGTCTTAGGTCAGTTAGGATCACCACTTTATTTTAAGAATGTGAAATGTCAGAATAATAGTAGGGAGAATGATTTATTTCAGCTTTTATTTATTTCATCACATTCCCAGTGGGTCAGAAGTTTACATACACTCAATTAGTATTTGGTAGCATTGCCTTTAAATTGTTTAACCTGGGTCCAACGTTTCGTGTAGCCTTCCACAAGCTTCCCACAATAAGTTGGGTGAATTTTGGCCCATTCCTCCTGACAAAGCTGGTGTAACTGAGTCAGGTTTGTAGGCCTCCATGCTCGCACATGCTTTTTCAGTTCTGCCCACAAATATTCTACAGGATTGAGGTCAGGGCTTTGTGATGGCCACTCCAATACCTTGACTTTGTTGTCCTTAAGCCATTTTGCCACAACTTTGGAAGTATGCTTGGGGTCATTGTCCATTTGGAAGACCCGTTTGCGACCAAGCTTTAACTTCCTGACTGATGTCTTGAGATGTTGCTTCAATATATCCACATAATTTTATTTCCTTATGATGCCATCTATTTTGTGAAGTGCACCAGTCCCTCCTGCAGCAAAGCACCCCCACAGGACGATACTGCCACCCCCATGCTTCACGGTTGGGATGGTGTTCTTCGGCTTGCAAGCGTCCCCCTTTTTCCTCCAAACATAACGATGGTCATTATGGCCAAACAGTTCTATTTTTGTTTCATCAGACCAGAGGACATTTCTCCGAAAAGTACGATCTTTGTCCCCATGTGCAGTTGCAAACCGTAGTCTGGCTTTTTAATGGTGGTTTTGGAGCAGTGGCTTCTTCCTCGCTGAGTGGCCTTTCAGGTTATGTCGATATAGGACTCGTTTTACTGTGGATATAGATACTTTTGTACCTGTTTCCGCCAGCATCTTCACAAGGTCCTTTGCTGTTGTTCTGGGATTGATTTGCACTTTTCACACCAAAGTACGTTCATCTCTAGGAGACAGAACGCGCCTCCTTCCTGAGCGGTATGACGGCTGCGTGGTCCCATGGTGTTTATACTTGCATACTATTGTTTGTACAGATGAACGTGGTACCTTCAGGCGTTTGGAAATTGCTCCCAAGGATGAACCAGACTTGTGGAGGTCTACACATTTTTTTCTTAGGTCTTGGCTGATTTCTTTTGATTTTCCCATGATGTCAAGCAAAGAGGCACTGAGTTTGAAAGTAGGCCTTGAAATACATCCACAGGTACACCTCCAATTGATTCAAATGATGTCAATTAGCCTATCAAAAGCTTCTAAAGCCATGGCATCATTTTCTGGAATTTTCCAAGCTGTTTAAAGGCACAGTCAACTTAGTGTATGTAAACTTCTGACCCACTGGAATTGTGATACATTGAATTATAAGTGAAATAATCTGTCTGTAAACAATGACTTGTGTCATGCACAAAGTAGATGTCCTAACCGACTTGCCAAAACGATAGTTTGTTAACAAGTCATTTGTGGAGTGGTTGAAAAAACAAGTTTTAATGACTCCAACCTAAGTGTATGTAAACTTCCGACTTCAACTGTATACGGGAATATGACAGTGCATTGTACCGTGCACTATTGAAGTAAAAATGTGTTTTATGTTTTCCCACACAGTGCCAACAACACCCAAAGACTCAGACTCGTCCCTCCTGTCCCACTACCAACCAAGCAACAGTTTCTCCAGGAACATCAGTGCTTGGCAGAAAACTGTTGTTCATACAGAATGGCTCGTTACAAGTATTTTACCCTGTCCTGATGAAACTTCATAAATTAATATAAAATTACATTGAGTTAGAATCAATACTATTAAAACTTGGTTTGGAAAGGCCATTGACATTGTTAATAAGTGATTTAAATACATTGATATGATTTGTTTTCTCCCATCATCATCAACACTGCCGGAGTGTGACTTGAACTACTTGCTGGATGACTTGGACTACTTGCTGCATGATAAAAGACTGACCACATGAATCTCTGTTATATAGAATTCCACATAATTCACAATTAAAAACTTTACAAGGTAAAAGTGACAAAAAACAAAAAACAAAAAAGGGACAATAGCTAGGTTTCAACCAATTGGCGACAGATTTTCAGGCGAATATTCAAAAATCGGCATAAAAACAATATGCACATTTTCGCTCCAGAGATGTGTTTCCATCAGATTGACTTGTTGCAGATAAAAGGCTTTGCGTGATGATGTACTGCACATAAAATTACCTGTTGCGGTTAAAGTTAAATGGGTTTCCATTGCATTTTCAACTCTACTGGTTTTCTGTCAAAAAAAATTGCGTTATATAGCAAGTGTGCCCACTCTGGTATTGGCACGTCCGCTGACTGTGCTCTAGCCAACAACATGGACGATGCAGATACAGTACTGCATCTGCGCGCTGTTGGCTAGAGCGCACGTACAGTGCCTTGCAAAAGTATTTATCCCCTTTGGCGTTTTTCCTATTTTGTTGCATTACAACCTGTAATTTAAATGGATTTTTGTCGAAATCGGTCCAGCTAGATGGGTTCTCAGTTCATCGTGCAGACAGGAATAAATATCTCTCCGGGAAGCAGAAGGGCGGAGGTGTGTGTTTCATGATTAATGATTCATGGTGTAATTGTAGTAACATACAGGAACTCAAGTCCTTTTGTTCACCCGACCTAGAATACCTCACAATCAAATGCCGACCGTATTATCTCCCAAGAGAATTTTCTTCGGTTATAGTCACAGCAGTGTATATCCCCCTCAAGCCGATACCATGACGGCCCTCAAAGAACTTCACTGGACTTTATGCAAACTGGAAACCACATATCCTGAGGCTGCATTTATTGTAGCCGGGGATTTTAACATAGCAAATTTGAGGACAAGGCTGCCGAAGTTCTATCACCATATCGACAGTTGTACTCACGCTGCTAAAATCCTCGACCATTGCTATTCGAACTTCCGGGATGGTTATAAGGCCCTCCCCCGTCCTCCTTTGGCAAATCTGACCACGACTCCATTTTGCTCCTCCCTTCCTATAGGCAGAAACACAAACAAGAAGTACCCGTGCTAAGGACTATTCAACGCTGGTCTGACCAATCGGAATCCACGCTTCAAGATTGTTTTGATCACGCGGACTGGGATATGTTCCGGGTAGCTTGCAAAAATAATTTAGACGAATACACTGAAATGGTGACTGAGTTTATCAGGAAGTGTATAGGTGATGTTGTGCCCACTGTGACTATTAAAACCTACCCTATCCAGAAACCGTGGATAGATGGCAGCATTCATGCAAAACTGAAAGGGTCTACAGACAATCACAGACTACAAAAGGAAAACCAGCCACGTCGCCGACACAAACGTCTCGCTTCCAGACAAGCTAAACACCTTCTTCGCCTGCTTTGAGGATAACACAGTGCCACCGACGAGGCCCACTACCAAGGACTGTGGCCTCTCCTTCTCCGTGGCCGATGTGAGTAAGACATTTCAGCATGTTAACCCCTGCAAGGCTGCCGGCCAGACGGCATCCCTAGCCGCGTCCTCAGAGCATGCGCAGACCAGCTGGCTGGTGTTACGGACATATTCAATCTCTCCCTTTCCCAGTCTGCTGTTCCCACATGCTTCAAGATGGACACTATTGTTCCTGTACACAAGAAAGCAAAGGTAACTGAACTAAATGACTATCGCCCTGTAGCACTCACCTCTGTCATCATGAAGTGCTTTGAGAGACTAGTCAAGGATCATATCACCTCTACCTTATCTGTCACCCTAGACCCACCTCAAATTTGCTTACCGCCCCAATAGATCCACACATGATGCAATCGCCATCACACTGCACACTGCCCTATCCCATCTGGACAAGAGGAATACCTATGTAAGAATGCTGTTCATTGACTATAGCTCAGCATTCAACACCATAGTACCCTCCAAGCTCATCATTAAGCTTGAACCTTGGGTCTGAACCCTGCCCTGTGCAAATGGGTCCTGGACTTCCTGACGGGCCGCCCCCAGGTGGTGAAGGTAGGAAACAACATCTCCACTTCGCTGATCCTCAACACTGGGCCCCCACAAGGGTGCATCCTCAGCCCCCTCCTGTACTCCCTGTTCACCCATGACTGTGTGGCCAAGTATGCCTCCAACTCAATCATCAAGTTTGCAGTTAACACAACAGTCATAGGCTTGATTACCAACAATGACGAGACCGCCTACAGGGAGGAGGTGAGGGCTCTGGGAGTGTGGTGCCAGGAAAATAACCTCTCACTCACCGTCAACAAAACAAAGGAGATGATCTTGGACTTCAGGAAACAGCAGAGGGTGCACCCCCCTATCCACATCGACGGGACCGCAGTGGAGAAGGTGGAAAGCTTCAAGTTCCTTGGCGTACACATCACTGACAAACTGAAGTGTGGTGAAGAAGGCGCAACAGAGCCTCTTCAACCTCAGGAGGCTGAACAAATTTTGCTTGGCACCTAAAACCCTCACAAACTTTTACAAATGCACAATTGAGAGCATCCTGTCGGGCTGTATCACCGCCCGCAACCGCAGGGCTCTCCAGAGGGTGGTGCGGTCTGCCGAACGCATTACCGGGGGCAAACTACCCGCCCTCCAAGACACCTACAGCACCTGATGTCACATGAAGGCCAAAAAGATCATCAAGGACATCAACCACCCGAGCCACTGCCTGTTCATCCCGCTATCATCCAGAAGGCAAAGTGTGCATCAAAGCTGGGACCGAGAGAATGAAAAACAGCTTCTATCTCAAGGCCATCAGACTGTTAAATAGCCATCACTAGCACATTATAAGCTGCTGCTGCCTATTGAAATCACTGGCCACTTTAAGAAATTGAACACTAGTCACTTTAATAATGTTTACATATCTTGCACTACTCATCTCATATGTATATACTGTATTCTACTCTATAATATTCTACTGTATTTTAGTCCATGCCGCTCTGTCATTGCTTGTCCATATATGTATAAATTCTTAAATTCCATTTCTTACCAGATTTGTGTGTATTGGGTACATGTTGTGAAATTGTTAGATATTACTTGTTAGATATTACTGCACTGTCGGAGCTAGAAGCGCAAGCATTTCGCTACACCCGCAATAACATCTGCTAAACACGTGTATGTCTCGCATTAGTAATTTTACTGACACAAAAAGATCCCACCTTGTCTAGCGTATTTTATTTTGATTACATTTGGAAAGTGTACAAAAAAATGTTCTGTTCCCATCAGGCCTGTCATTATATTTTTTATCCAACATGTACTTTACTCGCATTAAAAGGTTGGATGGAAACCTGGTTAATGACAACTGAACACTTATTTGACTTAAATAAAACACACATACAAGGCATGACATATACAGCTAGCTACCAGCTCCCAGGAACAAAGCCTACATGGTGCCCCAGTGGATCACGGGAGGTTCCCACCGTTCACACCCTACTAGGAGGTCATCAGAGCCGGTATGACTGCAATATATCCTTATAACCCTGCTACAGAGGTTCAATTCTCAATGGCTGACGCGCAAGTTCATTCTATCTTGTCAATTGAAATAATGAGAAATAAAGTTGATTTGGTTGGTTTCTGGTTTAGCAGGTAGAACATCACATGGACAATGCTAACGGCGACGCACATAATGTAGCTGAAGGGTTGGCTTTGTTTCCGCCATCCAACAGGTCCAAGCTATCCTGTGCATTATAGGTTGACATTTGGAAAACATTAAACAAATTGTTACTCCAATAGTACACGGTACAATGCAATGTCATATTCCCGTTTACATCACACTGTATCAGATGATTTCTTCATTTGTTTATTTAGCTATATTTACATATGGACTGTACATTGCAATTCAGCTATTTGCTGCCAATGTTGTACACAATGGTTGACAATAAACTAAACCTTAGATATAATATAATAACTGAGTTCTTACAGCAGTCTTGTAAATCAAAATGTGACCTACAGTAGAGGAATGTTCTACAAAAAATAAAATGTATCATGATTGTTCCACTTAGAGGTTTTTTTTTCCAAATACAAGCATTTTTTTGGGTTCAATGCTGACAATTTTCAGAACAGTGTACACAAGACAACTCTTTTTGTAAAACCTTTGCAAAACAGTCAATGGGCCATTACATGAATAAAGAGCCTTTAAAGGGAAACTTCTAAATTGTTAAACTTCATATTCATCATCTACAGCACCACCACAACATCAACTTATGTGAAAATCGTGCGTTTCAATGTTTTTTAGTAAAAAAGAAGATGAGTGTTTCCAATGACATCATCGGTGTGCATTACCAACTAATTGCCTACTTATTGTCTGCTAATTTGTTGATGATGTCATTGGAAACACTTATCTTCCTCTATCTGTTTTACTACAAAACATAAAAACGCACAATTTACACATACAGTGAGGGAAAAAAGTATTTGATCCCCTGCTGATTTTGTACGTTTGCCCACTGACAAAGAAATGATCAGTCTATACCATACCAGTCCATACCTTGAGTGGACACATTTTGTTCAGTCAGCCTTGCCTCATCTCGTCCAAAAGGTTGACTCAAGTTTGCCAAAAAGCACCTGGATGATTATCAAGACTCTTGGAAGAATGTTCTATGGACAGATGATTCAAAAGTATAACTTTTTGGACGACATGGTTCCCATTATGCCTGGCGAAAACCAAACTCTGCATTCCACAGTAAGAACATCCTACCAAAGGTCAAGCATGGTGGTGGTGGTGTGATGATTTGGGGATGCTTTGCTGCCTCAGGACCTGGACGACTTGTCTTAATAGAAGGAACCATGAATTCTGCTCTGTATCAGAGAATTCTACAGGAGAATGTCAGACCATCCATCTGTGAGCTGAAGCTGAAGCGCAGCTGGGTCATGCAGCAAGACAATGATCCAAAACATAAAATCAAGTCTACATGAAAATTGCTCAAAAGCAACAAATTGGAAGTTTTGGAATGGCCTAGTCAAGGTCCAGACCTAATCCCAATTGAGATGTTGTGGCAGGACTTGAAACGAGCAGTTCATGCTTGAAAACACACACATCACTGAGTTAAAGCAGTTCTGCATGGAAGAGTGGGCCAAAATTCCTCCACAGCGACGTGAGAGACTGATCAACAACTACAGGAAGCATTTGGTTGGAGTCATTGCAGCTAAAGGTGGCACAATCAGGGGGCAATTACTTTTTCACACAGGGGAATTGGGTGTTGCATAACTTTGTTTATGAAATAAATGAAATAAATATGTAATTGTTGTGTTATTTATTCACTTATGTTCCCTTTATCTAATATTAGGTTTTGGTTGAAGATCTGATAACATTCAGTATCACAAATATGCAAAAGTAGAGAAAATTAGAAAGGGGGCAAATACTTTTTCATAGCACTAATTCAGCAAACAATAACAAAATAAACATATTTAATAAAAGCAATCACATTCAACTACATAGAGGTCCTCAATCAATAATGTAAACTGCCTGAGTGGCACCAGCACATGTAACTGCAGTGAACTCTTCAGATTGTTCCACAAATTAGGGGCAAAAAAACAAAACACAGATTTTCCCAAATCTGTGGAGACTGACGGGATCTCTAGTGTTATCCATTCCTGAGAACGGGTTTGGTAACTCATGATTCTTAACATAATTAATGAAGTTACATATGAAGGGAGTTTCTGTGAGATTGCTTGGTAAATAAATAAAAGAGAATGCAGCTCACTTCTTACAGAGAGAGAGAGTTCCATATACAGTGGGGAGAACAAGTATTTGATACACTGCCGATTTTGTAGGTTTTCCTACTTACAAAGCATGTAGAGGTCTGTCATTTTTATCATAGGTACACTTCAACTGTGAGAGACGGAATCTAAAACAAAAATCCAGAAAATCACATTGTATGATTTTTAAGTAAGTCATTTGCATTTTATTGCATGACATAAGTATTTGATCACCTACCAACCAGTATGAATTCCGGCTCTCACAGACCTGTTAGTTTTTCTTTAAGAAGCCCTCCTGTTCTCCACTCATTACCTGTATTAACTGCACCTGTTTGAACTCGTTACCTGTATAAAAGACACCTGTCCACACACTCAATTAAACAGACTCCAACCTCTCCACAATGGCCAAGACCAGAGAGCTGTGTAAGGACATCAGGGATAAAATTGTAGACCTGCACAAGGCTGGGATGGGCTACAGGACAATAGGCAAGCAGCTTGGTGAGAAGGCAACAACTGTTGGCGCAATTATTAGAAAATGGAAGAAGTTCAAGATGACGGTCTGGGGCTCCATGCAATATCTCACCTCGTGGGGCATCAATGATCATGAGGAAGGTGAGGGATCAGCCCAGAACTACACGGCAGGACCTGGTCAATGACCTGAAGAGAGCTGGGACCACAGTCTCAAAGAAAACCATTAGTAACACACTACGCCGTCATGGATTAAAATCCTGCAGCGCACGCAAGGTCCCCCTGCTCAAGCCAGTGCATGTCCAGGCCTGTCTGAAGTTTGCCAATGACCATCTGGATGATCCAGAGGAGGAATGGGGGAAGGTCATGTGGTCTGATGAGACAATAATATAGCTTTTTTGTCTAAACTCCACTCGCTGTGTTTGGAGGAAGAAGAAGGATGAGTACAACCCCAAGAACACCATCCCAACCGTGAAGCATGGAGGTGGAAACATCATTCTTTGGGGATGCTTTTCTGCAAAGGGGACAGGACGACTGGACCGTATTGAGGGGAGGATGGATGGGGCCATGTATCGCGAGATCTTGGCCTTCCCTCAGTAAGAGCATTGAAGATGGGTCGTGGCTGGGTCTTCCAGCATGACAACGACCCGAAACACACAGCCAGGGCAACTAAGGAGTGGCTCCGTAAGAAGCATCTCAAGGTCCTGGAGTGGCCTAGCCAGTCTCCTGACCTGAACCCAATAGAAAATCTTTGGAGGGAGCTGAAAGTCTGTATTGCCCAGCGACAGCCCCGAAACCTGAAGGATCTGGAGAAGGTCTGTATGGAGGAGTGGGCCAAAATCCCTGCTGCAGTGTGTGCAAACCTGGTCAAGACCTACAGGAAACGTATGATCTCTGTAATTGCAAACAAAGGTTTCTGTACCAAATATTAAGTTCTGCTTTTCTGATGTATCAAATACTTATGTCATGCAATAATATGCACATTAATTACTTAAAATTCATACAATGTGATTTTCTGGAGTTTTGTTTTAGATTCTGTCTCTCACAGTTGAAGTGTACCTATGATAAAAATTACAGACCTCTACATGGAAAACCTGCAAAATCGGCAGTGTATCAAATACTTGTTCTCCCCACTGTATATACAGTACCAGTCAAAAGTTTGGACACAACTACTCACTACTTGCAGTAAGGTACTTAATTGTTACCCAGAAATGGTTTGATATAAAAACATCTGCATTGGGCCTTTAATGTTTCACATAGAAATGCCTATCTGCTCTACATACAGTACCAGTCAAAAGTTTGAACACACCTACTCATTCAAGGGTTTTTCTTAATTTTTACAATTTTCTACATTGTAGAATAATAGTGAAGACATCAAAACTATGAAATAACACATATGGAATCATGTAGTAACCAAAGAAGTGTTAAACAAATCAAAATATATTTTATATTTGAGATTCTTCAAAGTAGCCACCCTTTGCCTTTAAGCATTGTTTGCTGTTTAGTTTGTTGCTCTATAAAGTGATTTTGATTGATTCCCGACCGTAACCTTATATTTTGTGTTATTATGGGTTGGGTTGGGCTAAGACATGATGAGGAATTTCATGATTCATTAGGTTTTTCAAGATTCAGAGTTCCCAGACGGAGTGGTAAGGAACATACAGTATTTATTTAACAGTGAGTCAATTTCAACAGTATTACATCAACTACAGTTGAGAGGGTTTAAATGAGGATGACTGTTGAATATAGGGTGCATTGAGGAGCTGTGTTTTTCCCTATAAGACAGGGTAGATAGAGAGACAGAAGAAAGCATTTACCACCAGATAATGAGTAGTTTTATAAAGACATAGAGAACATAATGACACATTGTCCTAAGATAACCATCTCCCCTCTCTTCCCTTCTTTAAAAAAAAAATGTTTAGTCATTTAGCAGACGCTCTTATCCAGAGCGACTTACAGTTAGTGAGTGCATACATTTTTTCATACTGGCCCCCCGTGGGAAACGAACCCACAACCCTGGCATTGCAAGCGCCATGCTCTACCAACAGAGCTACAGGGGACCCTTCTCTTTTGATTCTTCTCCACTCACTCCATATTTTTATCCTTCCTCTCCTCCTCCGCTTCTCCTCTCCTTTCCCATCCTCACTTGTCCTTTCCTTTCTCATCTCGTTCACTCTACATTCCTCTACCTTCAATCATGTTCCCTTCCCCTATTTCCCCTCCTCTCCTCCCCTTCCTCTCCTTTCCTCTCACTTTCATTCTCAGCTAACTCTATCCTGTGTCCTTTTATACCTATGTCATGTGGGGAAAGTATTATTTGAAGAGGAGCTAGGGTGTTGTTGGCAGCTGGATGTGTGTCTGTGTGCATGTGCATGTGTGCCATTCAGCATGTAACGTTAGATTTATAGAGCTAAACAGGATACATCTGCTAGGCATTACAGATTAATAACACAAACCAACCACACAGGCCGGCAGATGCAGTAAAGGCAATCAAGTAAAACAAATTCAGTATTCCATCACTAACTAGCTACAATCTGTTTAGGAACAGTTACATATAGGCCACACCTTGGCAGCTTCGTCTGGACCTACTGGCCCAAATATGAGAACATATTTCTCTCGATTCCTCAATACCATTTTTTCACTTTTTCTTTCTTTCTGCCTCTCTCTATCTTTCTCATGTCAATCTTTAGTTGGAGGAGTGTGGATACGTGCTGATAATCATCTGTCACACATATTGTATTATGTGACATTTCTAAAATTGAGTATATGCTTAAAATGCCAGGATGTCATACTCATTCTGGCTTTTCATCTAGTATGAGTTCACTGCATGATCTTGAGGAAGAGAATCGTCTTTTCAGACCCACGTGTGTTTAACAACAGCTGATAATCAGCTGATAATCAGATATGAGGATGGGCTGTACCAAAATGAAAGAATGGCGGGAAACATTCTCAGTATGGGTAAGCCTACCACTCTCAGAAAAAAAGGTTTGCTTATGGTACAGTATTGTTCTCTGGAGTACAAAAATATCAAAATACACACACCTTCAGAGGTACACATAATGATCTCACCTGGTACTGTACAGTACCTTTTAGGGTACATGTGCTGATAATATAGGATAACGCTACATTTTTGTACCCAATATTTGAATATAAAGGCACAATCATTACACACTCTAAATAAAAAAGGGGGTACGGGGTGAAGGTACATTTCTGTTTCCCAGGGTGGAGGTGTGTATTAGTAAGGGTGTGGCTTTAAGTGGTCTATGGTGATGTATAAGCACTTTGTAACATCCGCTGATGTAAAAAGGGCTTTATAAATACATTTGATTGATTTATATTTTTTAAATCTACCAATTGGTACTGAAAACGAGACGAATATGTGTGTATTTGCATGGCTTTCTTTCATTGATACTTACTATTCTGATCTGTTCTCTCCATATATTGTAGTGAGTCTGTCGAGAAAATAATAGTTAAAGGTACACTAAATTTAAAGGGATGGCTTTAAAAAAAATTACTGAAAACCCTATTGAAAGAGAACTCAACGAGAAAATCTATTGGCCATCAAGTGGGTTTCAGCGGTTTAATTTAATTTATTCAGCGAGCACAAGGGAACCACGCCTGCAAAGCCCATTACCCACCTGCATAAGTTAAGTCTGAATACCAACTACTGAGTAGGAAAGTCGTACACTTCCTAAGTCTGAATCGGGCCCTTAAAGCATACTCAATTTTCGAAAACATGCTATTTTAGCATACCCAATCAGCATATTATTTAGAACGCAAGTACGGGTATTCGGACACGGCCTTACACTCTCTGTGTTTCTCTGTATATCTTCCTCTTCCTTTTTAAATCGACAATCAATCGTGTTCTGTCCCATGGGCGTCATGCACCCCAAACATCTGAGGGGGCACACAGTATGTGAGGATGGCTGGGGACAGAACAGGAAACAGCTTTTCCTGCGATCTAGAGCCATAATCATTCTGCTTAATTATATGTCAATCTGCATATCTAAGCATACCTCTTGAGCTGTCTGTAAACTCCTGACTGGTGGTAATTTTTATAAAGAAACTAAATATTATTTTAAATCCACAACTTGAATCCCTCTACAGCCTCATAGAGGATCTAGATACATTTTCTAACCTCTCTGGATTACAACCAAATTATGATGTGTACTATATCACCATCAGACCATTTTATTGGTAAACTACACGGTATTGTAAAAGTTGTATTGGATCACAAAAAAATAAAACTTTTACATTAACGTGTAGTTTACCAATAAAATGGTTTGATGGTGTTGTGGATATACTCGGTATACATATCCCAAAATAAATCAAATGATCTCACTCCAATGAATGTTAATAGAAAGTTAGCAAAAATAGATAAGATCTTGCTTCCATGGAAAGGTAAATACCTGTCTATTTGTGGAAAAATCACCCTGATTAACTCTTTAGTATTATCCCAGTTTACCTATTTGCTTATGGTCTTGCCTATGCCTAGTGAACAGTTTTTTAAGTATATGAGAAAAAAAAAATCAATTTTATTTAGTTCAGTTCATTCTCTTTGTGCCTTGTGAGGTATTGTTAGTTTTGACTCTACTAAGCCTTATCCTAGCTCATTTGTGAGAACCAGTAATAGCCTTCAGTCCTAGTTTTGATTCACCTGCCTGTTTGCCTACCAGTGTATGACCATTGCCTGCTTGTGACCATGATTCCTGCCTTCTGCGAATGTGAAATAAACACCTGCCGCGCTCTGCACGTGAATCTACACCTTTTTCTCCCTGAGAACAAATAATGCAAAAAAATGTGTGGTTAAACTCAAATATACTAATTGATTAAAAAAACGTTTTTTGAATTTTTTTAAATAAAAGGTAGAATCTTCGTAAATAATATGATAGGTAGGACTGGTGATGTTATGTCGCACATGCAGCTAACAAAAACATATGGAAATGTCAAACACGTTTGGTGTTCGCCAAAAGGCATGTGTGAGACTCCCCAACAGGGACGGCCTGTTCAATAGGGCGATATGGGCGACGCACTGCCAAACGGGAAAAGGAAGGGATTTTTTTTCTAATCAATTATATCACGGCAACAGTAGTTATCAGTGTTGTAATCTGATCTGACTGCCACTAAATGTCAAATCAGGCTAAAGTCGTGCTTCAAATGGCCCCGCCCGTTTTTGGGGCGATTTCAGTCAGGTTGAAAATCGCCCAGAAGTCTCTCATAGCCTGTCATGTAAAATCTATTTTTTCAAATTTCAAAGCTTTCAATACATTCTCTATGGGTGTCTGTGGGCTTGCACTTACGCGCTTTCGTCATACGTGACGTAACCATGAAACGTAACTAAGAAAATAGCGGCTAGCGTCTCTGTTGCGACCTGCAGTGTGGCGTTATCTTATGTTTTTAATTTGTACACTTAGTGGCGTTATTTTATGTTTTTAATTTGTACACTTAGTTTACAAACATTCTGCCAACCATGGATTTCCAGTGGTGGGTTTTGGACTGATCTTGTTGATCGTGTACATACCCGCTACGAACGGACTAAATAATGAAAACGTTGCTGGCAGCGGAATCCAATACAGCTGGGAGACTTGGCTGGATGACAGAGTCCCGGACAGAGAAGTGTAGCCGGCCCGGCTTCACCCTGGTCAGAGCGGACCGCGATCTGACAGTCACAGGGAAAATCGATCCTGGTAAGAGAGCGACTCTGTACCCCCGAGCCCCGACATTGAACTGCTTTCTGTGTCACTGCGACCTTACTATCTGCCCCGTGAGTTCCCCCAATTGTTTGTTACCGTTGTGTACTGTTGATAATCACAAGTTTACTGGAGAACTGAGACCAAGTAGAGACTTTGGACAGGGGTGGATATGGTATAATAAAGGCAGTTTATTCAGAGGTAAAGATATCTGGAATCGCGTGCACGGACTCGTTCGTCAAACTCTTAGGGAGCTATCTGAAGAGAGCCCCGAAAACATTGTGTGCAGACATTTTATACAATAAATGATGTAGGTTGAATCTAGTAGTTCTGATCTTCTGATTGGTCCTGATGAGTTGGGCGAGGTCCCCTCCACTGTTGCATTGGCTCTGAGTCGGGTTCTCTGTCTTCAAATGTTCAGCCTAAAGAGAGGGGATTTTTGTGTGTGTGTGTGTGTGTGTTTAACAGTGATGATGTGTGTGTGTGTGTGTGTTATCAGTGATGATGTGTGTGTGTGTGTGTGTGTGTGTGTGTGTCCTCAGAGCAAGAACTCGTGAGTTGAAAGAACTGAGAGACCTATGGCGTGGGTGTTGTCCTTGGCCACCTGCTGACAAGGCTGACAAGATAGGACTCTTTTGTCCATTGTTATAGGATAGGAACAGCATTGATTGAAAACAAACGCCCAACACAAAATGGGTCATGCACAAGATTTTAGTCAGACCAAGCTATAACATTATATATTTACTACGACAGTACATTCAACCAAAAGCTAATATAACAAAGGCATCAGAGATTATTTATAATCTGTCACAGAAACTGGAATCCATCTCCCCAGATCAGTCAATAAATGCTTCTGGTATTGACTTATATGCTGCCCCTGTCTTCATGTTGTTGCTGGACATATCTTTTTTAAAATGTGTGTAGGTCACCTAAATCATCAGAAAAATTGCCCCTCCTGAGAATTTTTTCAGGAGCCGCCACTGCTCCCCAAACATATGGAAGAAGGTACTCTGGTCAGATGAGACTAAAATTGAGCTTTTTGGCCATCAAGGAAAATGCTATGTCTGGTGCAAACCCAACACCTCTCATCACCCCAAGAACACCATCCCCACAGTGAAGCATGGTGGCGGCAGCATCATGCTGTGGGGATGTTTTTCATCAGCAGGGACTGGGAAACTGGTCAGAATTGAAGGAATGATGGATGGGCTAAATACAGGGAAATTCTTGAGGGAAACCTGTTTCAGTCTTCCAGAAATTTGAGACTGGGACGAAGGTTCACCTTCCAGCAGAACAATACTGCTAAAGCAACACTTGAGTGGTTTAAGGGGAAACATTTCAATGTCTTGTAATGGCCTAGTCAAAGCCCAGACCTCAATCCAATTGAGGATCTGTGGTATGACTTAAAGATTGCTGTACACCAGCGGAACCAATCCAAGTAGCTGGAGCAGTTTTGCCTTGAAGAATGGGCAAAAATCCCAGTGGCTAGATGTGCCAAGTTTATAGAGACATACCCCAAGAGACTTGCAGCTGTAATTGCTGCAAAAGGTGGCTCTACAAAGTATTGACTTTGGGGGGGTGAATAGTTATGCACGCTCAAGTTTTCCGTTTTTTTGTCTTATTTCTTGTTAGTTTCACCAAAAATATTTAGCATCTTCAAAGTGGTAGGCATGTTGTGTAAATGAAATGATACAAACCCCCAAAAAATCTATTTTAATTCCAGGTTGTAAGGCAACAAAATAGGAAAAATGCCAAGGGGGGTGAATACTTTCGCAAGCCACTGTATGTACAGTGGGGGAAAAAAGTATTTAGTCAGCCACCAATTGTGCAAGTTCTCCCACTTAAAAAGATGAGAGAGGCATGTAATTTTCATCATAGGTATACGTCAACTATGACAGACAAATTGAGGAAAAAAAATCCAGAAAATCACATTGTAGGATTTTTTATGAATTTATTTGCAAATTATGGTGGAAAATAAGTATTTGGTCACCTACAAACAAGCAAGATTTCTGGCTCTCACAGACCTGTAACTTCTTCTTTAAGAGGCTCCTCTGTCCTCCACTCGTTACTTGTATTAATGGCACCTGTTTGAACTTGTTATCAGTATAAAAGACACCTGTCCACAACCTCAAACAGTCACACTCCAAACTCCACTATGGCCAAGACCAAAGAGCTGTCAAAGGACACCAGAAACAAAATTGTAGACCTCCACCAGGCTGGGAAGACTGAATCTGCAATAGGTAAGCAGCTTGGTTTGAAGAAATCAACTGTGGGAGCAATTATTAGGAAATGGAAGACATACAACACCACTGATAATCTCCCTCGATCTGGGGCTCCACGCAAGATCTCACCCCGTGGGGTCAAAATGATCACAAGAACGGTGAGCAAAAATCCCAGAACCACACAGGGGGACCTAGTGAATGACCTGCAGAGTGCTGGGACCAAAGTAACAAAGCCTACCATCAGCAACACACCACACCGCCAGGGACTCAAATCCTGCCAGACGTGTCCCCCTGCTTAAGCCAGTACATGTCCAGGCCTGTCTGAAGTTTGCTAGAGTGCATTTGGATGATCCAGAAGAGGATTGGGAGAATGTCATATGGTCAGATGAAACCAAAATATAACTTTTTGGTAAAAACTCAACTTGTCGTGTTTGGAGGACAAAGAATGCTGAGTTGCATCCAAAGAACACCATACCTACTGTGAAGCATGGGGGTGGAAACATCATGCTTTGGGGCTGTTTTTCTGCAAAGGGACCAGGACGACTGATCCGTGTAAAGGAAAGAATGAATGGGGCCATGTATCATGAGATTTTGAGTGAAAACCTCCTTCCATCAGCAAGGGCATTGAAGATGAAACGTGGCTGGGTCTTTCAGCATGACAATGATCCCAAACACACCGCCCGGGCAACGAAGGAGTGGCTTCGTAAGAAGCATTTCAAGGTCCTGGAGTGGCCTAGCCAGTCTCCAGATCTCAACCCCATAGAAAATCTTTGGAGGGAGTTGAAAGTCTGTGTTGCCCAGCGACAGCCCCAAAACATCACTGCTCTAGAGGAGATCTGCATGGAGGAATGGGCCAAAATACCAGCAACAGTGTGTGAAAACCTTGTGAAGACTTACAGAAAACATTTGACCTGTGTCATTGCCAACAAAGGGTATATAACAAAGTATTGAGAAACTTTTGTTATTGACTAAATACTTATTTTCCACCATAATTTGCAATTAAATCCATAAAAAATCCTACAATGTGATTTTCTGGGAAAAAAATTCTCATTTTGTCTGTCATAGTTGACGTGTACCTATGATGAAAATGCCAGGCCTCTCTCATCTTTTTAAGTGGGAGAACTTGCACAATTGGTGGCTGACTAAATCCTTTTTTCCCCACTGTATGTATTTATGTGTGTGTGTGTATATGTGTATAAATATGTATATGTGTGTGTGTGTATGTATGTATATATAACACATACTGAACAGCTCACGTTATAGACAGAAGTGTGCTACATGACAGACCAATACAAACCCATCTCCCGGCATGTCCAGCCCATACATTATCATAGCCAATCATGGCTAGTGGGAAGGTTCCTGTCTTTTTCCATGGCTAAACCAACTAGGCTTCTAATTTAACAATTGTATTCGTATTTATTTATGGAATACACGTTTGTTATTAAGACACATGAAAGTTCACATGTTCCAGAAGGCATTTCTGCCAAAGAAAACGCATTTTGATTTTTTAAAAATGTTTACGTTTAAATGCTGCTCATGTGAAGTAGTGAGATGCGACATACGCCTAATTTCCTGAAAAGAGTGACAATTTATTTCCACAATTAATGAGTAATATGGGTATTAATTTTGGCAGTTCATACATTTACATTTACATCATTTAGCAGACGCTCTTATCCAGAGCGACTTACAAATTGGTGAATTCAACTTATGATAGCCAGTGGGAGACACTTGAAACCCTACCTCTTTTTTTATGGGGGGTGGGGGGGGGGTGGGGGGGGTAGAATGATTACTTTATACTATTCCAGGTATTCCTTAAAGAGGTAGGGTTTCAAGTGTCTCCGGAAGGTGGTCAGTGACTCTGCTGTCCTGGCGTCGTGGGGGAGCTTGTTCCCCCATTGGGGTGCCAGAGCAGCAAATAGCTTTGACTGGGCTGAGCGGGAACTGTGCTTCTGTAGAGGTAGGGGAGCTAGCAGGCCAGAGGTGGATGAACGTAGTGCCCTCGTTTGGGTGTAGGGTCTGATCAGAGCCTGAAGGTAAAGAGGTGCCGTTCCCCTCACAGCTCTGTAGGCAAGCACCATGGTCTTGTGGTAGATGTGAGCCTGAACTGGAAGCCAGTGGAGTGTGCAGAGGAGCAGGGTGACATGAGAGAACTTGGGAAGGTCGAACACCAGACGGGCTGCAGTGTTCTGGATAAGTTGTAGGGATTTAATGGCACAGGCAAGGAGCCCAGCCAAAAGCGAGTTGCAGTAATCCAGACAGGAGATGACAAGTGCCTGGATTAGGACCTGTGCCGCTTTCTGTGTAAGGTAGGGTCGTACGCTGCGAATGTTGTAGAGCATGAACCTACAGGATCGGGTCACCGCTTTGATGTTATCGGAGAACAACAGGGTGTTGTCCAGGGTCACGCCAAGGTTCTTTGCACTCTGGGAGGAGGACACAGTGGAGTTGTCAACCGTGATGGCGAGATCATGGAGCGGGCAGTCCTTCCCCGGGAGGAAGAGCAGCTCCGTCTTGTCGAATTTCAGCTTGAGGTGGTGATCCGACATCCACACTGATATGTCTGCCAGACATGCAGAGCTGCGATTCGCCACCTGGTTATCAGAAGGGGGAAAGGAGAAAATGAATTGTGTGTCGTCTGTGTAGCAATGATAGGAGAGACCATGAGAGGATATGACAGAGCCAATTGACTTGGTGCATAGAGAGAATAGGAGAGGGCCTAGAACTGAGCCCTGGGGGACATCAGTGGTGAGAGCACGTGGTGCGGGGACAGATTCTCGCCACGCCACCTGGTAGAAGCGACCTGTCAGGTAGGACGCAATCCAAGAGTGAGCAGCGCCGGAGATGCCCAGCTCGGAGAGGGTGGAGAGGAGGATCTGATGGTTCACAGTATCAAAGGCAGCAGATAGGTCTAGAAGGATAAGAGCAGAGGAGAGAGAGTTAGCTTTAGCAGTGCGGAGAGCCTCCGTGATACAGAGAAGAGCAGTCTCAGTTGAATGACCAGTCTTGAAACCTGACTGGTTTGGATCAAGAAGGTCATTCTGAGAGAGATAGCAAGAGAGTTGGCTAAAGACGGCACGCTCAAGAGTTTTGGAGAGAAAAGAAAGAAGGGATACTGGTCTGTAGTTGTTGACATCGGAGGGATCGAGTGTAGGTTTTTTGAGGAGGGGTGCAACTCTCGCTCTCTTGAAGACGGAAGGGACATGGCCAGCGGTCAAGGATGAGTTGATGAGCGAGGTGAGGTAAGGGAGATGGTCTCCGGAAATGGTCTGGAGAAGAGAGGAGGGTATAGGGTCAAGCGGGCAGGTTGTTGGGTGGCCTGCCGTCACAAGTCGCAAGATTTCATCTGGAGAGAGAGGAGAGAAAGAAGTCAAAGTATAGAGTAGGGCAGTGTGAGCAGGACCAGTGGTATTATTTGACTTAATAAATGAGGATCGGATGTCGTCAACCTTCTTTTCAAAATGGTTGACGAAGTCATCCACAGAGAGCGAGGAGTGAGGGGGAGGAGGAGGAGGATTCAGCAGGGAGGAGAAGGTGGCAAAGAGCTTCCTAGGGTTAGAGACAGAGGCTTGAAATTTAAGAGTGGTAGAAAGTGGCTTTAGCAGCGGAAACAGAGGAAGAGAATGTAGAGAGGAGGGAGTGAAAAGATTACAGGTTCGCAGGGAGTCTAGTTTTCCTCCATTTCCGCTCGGCTGCCCAGAGCCCTCTTTTGTGAGCTCGCAATGAGTCGTCAAGCCACGGAGCAGGAGGGGAGGACCGAGCCGGCCGGGAGGATAGGGGACATAGAGAGTCAAAAGATGGAGAAAGGGAGGAGAGGAGGGTTGAGGTGGCAGAATCACTGCTGACCAGATGCTCTCGGGGTATGCGAGAACACATCGTTAGACGAGGAAAGAGCAGTAGGAGTAGCAGTGTTTTCTGTGCTAATCCATGTTTCCGTCAGCGTCAAGAAGTCGAGGGACTGGAGGGTAGCATAGGCTGAGATTAACTCTGCCTTGTTGGCCGCAGAACGGCAGTTCCAGAGGCTGCCAGAGACCTGGAACTCCACGTGGGTCGTGCGTGCAGGGACCACCAGATTAGAGTGGCAACAGCCACGTGGTGTGAAGCGTTTGTATGGCCTGTGCGGAGAGGAGAGAACAGGGATAGACAGACACATAGTTGACAGGCTACAGAAAAAGGCTACAATAATGCAAAGGAGATCGGAATGAAATGAACTAAACATCTGGGAAAGCGAGAGAGCGGGGCCTCCCTCACTTACGTTTCACTGAAACACTCAAATATAACTCTCCCAACTTCCACTTTAGAAATTATAATTGTTGTAAACTACAGCGGTTCAATGTTTTCTAGGAATATACTCTAACTTAGTTTATTCAGCTAGCTAACTTGGTACAGTATTCTTCCGTGAAAACCGTCCAGGGCACCGAATCCTATGATGCCAAAGCCAACTAGCATGCCAGCCTCCAATAACACGGTTTAGCACAAATACTTGGTTACAACAAACCAGCAGTGTGTTAACACGCCAAGCAGATCATTCGTGTCCGTGTCTAACGTTGTGTAAAGTTTTGGGTTAGTTTTGACAGTTTGAGTACGTCGTCAATTTATTCAGCCAGTTAGTTAGCTAGAATAGTTAGCATACTAGCTAGCCATTGCTCTCTACCAACGAACCAACCCCTCCTCCCAAGGCACGAAAACACAGAGAGCCAAGCTAACGTTAACTAGTCACCCATGTCCCAAATTCCCTTGAACCACTCTGGTTACCAGTATGTAAAAACAAAACAAAAATACATGTAGTTTGAGTGAGTACGTCGTCAACTTATTCAGCCAGTTAGTTAGCTAGAATAGCATACTAGCTAGCCATTGCTCTCTGCCAACGAACCAACCCCTCCTCCCACGGCACAAACACACAGAGAGCCAAGCTAACGTTAACTAGTCACCCATGTCCCGAATTCCCTTGAACGACTCTAGTTACCAGTATGTAAAAACAAAACAAAAATAAATGTAGGTTATAACTTACCCTTAGTAGCTACTGTTAGCCAGTTAAGTGCAAAGCTAGCCACTGAATCGATTCAGCCAGTTCGCGTCTGTCCCAACGGAGAGAAAGCGTCTCCAAATATTAAAGCTAGGTCGTTCCAGCTATTGTTTAGTTAGCTATCCAGGTAGCAACAAGCTAGCTACATTTCGAGTACAGTAGCTACTAACTACCTAACGTTAACGCTTCAGATAATGAGGTTAGAAAAACAGCTGAACGGTAGGTAGCTAGCTGGCATAATTACAGGTACTCTTAAGCGTGAAATAACATTGGAAACAACTATCCACAGTTGCTAATAGTTACCAATAGCTACCCGCTAGCTAGCTAGCTTTATTGGTCCAGGTAGTGAGTTAACTAGCCTCGTGCTTCACCGGGCTCAGCCGAATACAATACTTACTTACAATAATGACCTACCTACAATAACCTACAATAACTACCTAGATAAACTACCTACAATACCTAACTACAATACCTACCTACCTACAATCTAAATACATGGTTTAAGTTTTACTCTACAGCATATAAGCCAAGCTTACCTCCCGCCAGAGAGAGACACAACCTCACCCGACGCTAACTACGAAGCATTGTTACCTATAACCAGGATTGGCAGGATTGGCATTACAAAAATTATATTTTTGGCAAGCAATTATTATTTTGGCAAACAATTATTATGATTCATCCTGTATTGTCCCTAACATCATTACCCCATAGCAACAGATGTGGGATACACACACACACACACACACACTCCCCAGCCTTCCCCCACAAACAACTACAAACTCAGATGTTCAACAGTTGTTCCATCTCCGAGCCCAACTCAAGAGAAGACTTGATGTGCGAAAACACATACAGTTGTAGCTGTTTGAGAAGGCATGCAAAATTGAGCAAGAATGGGGAGATTTGATTAACGAATGTCAAGTCCTAGGTGATGGAGATCAGATCCACCCTCTTCACCTGAGACACAAACACTCTGGTCCCACGTTGTAACCAGTTTTCCCAAGCATCTCCATGCAGTCAGACCTTTGATTATTTTGTGCCACCTGGGCCACAATGATAAGCCCCCTACTCTGATTTTCCGAGTGTGACCCCCTCCCCATGGGTTACTGCAGCTAGTGTTGCTAGCACTGCCACTACCTGGGTGGGGGCACCCCTGCCGGAATCCCCACCGGCTAGGTACAAGGTCATCAAGGTTCTCATTAGCAGCTTTGAGAAATTCCTTGTATATTATGCTCACCCATCCAGGGGCTTTGGCTTTGTTGGACCAACCCTGCCAGGCAGGCTCGGACTCTTGAGGGGGCAGTGCTGCTTTAGTGGGTCTCTGACCGCGTGTATCTTTCTGTCTTGGCTCGTATAGGCTACTTGCAGAAGGCCTAAAAAATAGATAAGGATTTCTCCTTAGTGTGTGGGTTGCTCAGGTGGGTATCTAGGGTTGGGGACCGCTCCATCATGATAGAACAATAAATAAATCAACTATATTTATAATCTATTTTAAAATGTATATCCCATATCTGCACAAAACGTAAAGCTTTCTCGGTCACAACTCTTGCTCGCAGACACACACATGGGTTCTGGCATTTGCAACCATTTTCCTTTTTCACTCACTTAACTCCACACTTTTCCAAACACAAAAACACACACCCCACCTTCCATCACAATACACCCGCACATACCCACATACTGTGCCTTCTACAGTGGGGAAAAAAGTATTTAGTCAGCCACCAATTGTGCAAGTTCTCCCACTTAAAAAGATGAGAGAGGCCTGTAATTTTCATCATAGGTACAAGTCAACTATGACAGACAAAATGAGAATTTTTTTCCAGAAAATCACATTGTAGGATTTTTTATGAATTTATTTGCAAATTATTGTGGAAAATAAGTATTTGGTCAATAACAAAAGTTTCTCAATACTTTGTTATATACCCTTTGTTGGCAATGACACAGGTCAAACGTTTTCTGTAAGTCTTCACAAGGTTTTCACACACTGTTGCTGGTATTTTGGCCCATTCCTCCATGCAAATCTCCTCTAGAGCAGTGATGTTTTGGGGCTGTCGCTGGGCAACACAGACTTTCAACTCCCTCCAAAGATTTTCTATGGGGTTGAGATCTGGAGACTGGCTAGGCCACTCCAGGACCTTGAAATGCTTCTTACGAAGCCACTCCTTCGTTGCCCGGGCGGTGTGTTTGGGATCATTGTCATGCTGAAAGACCCAGCCACGTTTCATCTTCAATGCCCTTGCTGATGGAAGGAGGTTTTCACTCAAAATCTCACGATACATGGCCCCATTCATTCTTTCCTTTACACGGATCAGTCGTCCTGGTCCCTTTGCAGAAAAACTGCCCCAAAGCATGATGTTTCCACCCCCATGCTTCACAGTAGGTTTGGTGTTCTTTGGATGCAACTCAGCATTCTTTGTCCTCCAAACACGACGAGTTGAGTTTTTACAAAAAAGTTCTATTTTGGTTTCATCTGATCATATGACATTCTCCCAATCCTCTTCTGGATCATCCAAATGCACTCTAGCAAACTTCAGACGGGCCTGGACATGTACTGGCTTAAGCAGCCCCAGATCGAGGGAGATTATCAGTGGTCTTGTATGTCTTCCATTTCCTAATAATTGCTCCCACAGTTGATTTCTTCAAACCAAGCTGCTTACCTATTGCAGATTCAGTCTTCCCAGCCTGGTGCAGGTCTACAATTTTGTTTCTGGTGTCCTTTGACAGCTCTTTGGTCTTGGCCATAGTGGAGTTTGGAGTGTGACTGTTTGAGGTTGTGGACAGGTGTCTTTTATACTGATAACAAGTTCAAACAGGTGCCATTAATACAGATAACGAGTGGAGGACAGAGGAGCCTCTTAAAGAAGAAGTTACAGGTCTGTGAGAGCCAGAAATCTTGCTCATTTGTAGGTGACCAAATACTTATTTTCCACCATAATTTGCAAATAAATTCATTAAAAATCCTATTTTTTTTCTCAATTTGTCTGTCATAGTTGACGTATACCTATGATGAAAATTACAGGCCTCTCTCTTCTTTTTAAGTGGGAGAGCTTGCACAATTGGTGGCTGACTAAATACTTGTTTTCCCCACTGTATGTCCTCTGTTTGCTGTATTTTTATCCCTACGATGTTGATTCCTACCTAATTTTGGTATTTTAAGTAGTTTTGTGTTCCAGTTCCTTATATTTGAAGATGTATTATTTCAATAATTGTCCTTTCTGCTAATGCTGTCTTTTATCAATTTATAAATACTATGAATAGAAAGTCGAATACTAATTATTTTTACAACATTCCCTATCTTGAATGGTATAGTGATTTGTAGTTTATTTCTTTATCAATTTTGTATTTTATTGTTTTCCTTTTTTTTATTACAATCCCTACCCAGGATAGTATTGGTTGTTCCATTATTCGACTCCTCTATGGGAACTTTGTATTATTTCAAATAGCCATGGAGTAGACTTTGTGTCACGGAACAGTTGGTTATCAATGTACAGTTTATCGACTACGAGAGCTACACGTTTCCTTTTAAGTCCATTCACCTTGAAGACTGAGTACAGAACTTTGCGCCGTTCTGTAATTTCCTTTGGGAACTGATCATTCATTCCATAATTTTATCTTTAAAGAATGCACATTTGACAATGATTGGGTGCTTCTATCACTGACCTCTCTGTACGAAATGGTGTACACGTTCGAGTTTGATTTTGTTGACAGTATCGCCTAGGATCTGTAGCGCTTTAAGTAGGAATTATTTCACCACGCTTTCCGGATCTTCACCCTGATTTTCTGTAATACCAGTAAGTACCAGATTTTCTCGCATGGATCTAGTCTGTATTCCAAGTAAGGCTTCTCTCATAAATGTTCTCCTTTTTAAGTTCTTTAAAGTCTGTTTCAATAGTATTGACTAACTTTTAGCTTGTTTGTTACTTTCTCCATTGTTGCAGCTTTTTTGTCACTCATTTCGAGGCTCGCCTTTAGCTCCTTTATTTCTTTACTGACAAGTTCAAGTATGCCCAATTTATAATGTATTGATTTTAGCAGGTCGGTTTCCACTCTTACCGTACCAGGTGGTGAAACTCATAAAACATCGGTGTCTGTCAAGGAATCTCATAGTTTTGTCTTGGAGTTTGGTTCTCAATTTTTTCCCTGGTTGCTCACCGACATGTTTTGGCCTTGACTGCGTTAATAATATTTATCAATAAACTTCTCTAGCCTTAGAGATTTTTTGGGGTTATTATCCAGCTTGAATGTTATTGCCCACGAGTAAATGGATCAGTTTAGTGCTACTATTTAGTCCGTTTTAGAAATAATTAATATTACGATGAGGCATTCTGCACCGCCATCTTCAGTCCGCCTTCACCGTGTCACTGTGTTTGTGCCACACATCTCTATACCTCCTTTCATCTCTAACTCCTCTTCCTCCCTGCCTTCTGCTGCTGAGCCCTGAGTCTCCACATCACTTTCCTCACTTTCACTGACCTAGAGGAACAGACTAACAGAGAGAGAGGTGGGGAGCGAGAGAGAGAGAAAGGAGAGTAGCAACAAATAGGATACAATTGTGGTCAGGAACATCATATATTTTTCTCAACCATACACATACTCTCTTCCTAATAATCACCTCTTAGGGGTTTCCATAATAAATTGTGTGATACACTTACACGCCTCCCATTCCACACACACACTCACTCACTCACACACGCACAGTATCATCATAATGCTGTACAGCACTTTCAATCAATTCATCAAAATTATTTTATGAAGCACTTATTGACCAGATTGTTTCTCAGTTCATGGTGTGCATATGTATGTCAGACTGATGGATAATCAGACAGGACAGAGTACACAGAAATACGTTCATGAAAATGTTCATAGATGGGTCAGATTATAACCATAAAGGCTATATACAGTACACACACTTCAAGACCATAGTCAGATTACTTTTCATAGATGGTAAGAAGTCAAAGTATGTGGCACAACTGTTTACAGATTCAACATATCAACTATTATTTACTTAGGATGTTGAAAGTAAAAGATTATACAAAGATGACACTATGTGCAATGCAGCCAAACAGGTTTAGCATAATTCTTCATCTATTTCGATGGGCATAGTTAGCTGGTTGTCTTTGTAAGGAGGGAGTGAGATGATGTAGTGTGACAGCGCCGCGAGCGAGGCACAATGTTGCCTCCAGAGCAATCATTCAAGCGCCTGCTCCACCGCTGATGTTCTCGCCTGTACCAACCAAGTGATCATGACAGGATCACTTGTTAGCTGGCTATGTAAACAAATATCACTGCAACTCAATATCATATGAGCTCCACTGAGCGGGCATCTACCCTAACACGACAGCTAAGCTGTCAAATAATAGAAAAACGAGGCAATGTATAGCCTATGAATATATGTACCTAGCAAACATGACAAACCAAGCCCAATAGATAAACACAAATTACTCTAATCTCCAATTCAGTGGCTAGTTAGCTGGTTGTCTGTATAGCTAGCTAGTGAAAGTGACAGCTGAGGTTGATGCTTCGCAAGCGCAGCCCAAATTTTCCCCCACACACAATTATTCTTGCTATAGCAAGCAGCTTGGGCCGTTTCCATATGAATTACATCAGTAGAAACAAGACAAAACAACCAACTAGTTAGCTTACTATATAATATAGCTAAATACTGAATAAAAATATAAATGCAACATGTAAAGTGTTGGTCACATGTTTCATGATCTGATATAAGAGACCCAGAAACTTTCCATATGCACAAAAAGCTTATTTCCCTATTTGTTTACATCCCTGTTAGTGAGTATTCATCCTTTGCCAAGATAATCCATCCACCTAATAGGTGTGGCAAATCAAGAAGCTGATTAAACAGCATGATCATTAAACAGGTGCACCTTGTGCTGGGGACAATAAAAGGCCACTCTAAAATGTGCAGTTTTGTCACACAGATGTCACAAGTTTTGAGGGAGCGTGCAATTGGCATGCTTACTGCAGGAATGTCCACCAGAGCTGTTGCCAGAGAACTGAATGTTAATTTCTCCACCATAAGCCGCCTCCAACGTCATTTTAGAGAATTTGGAAGTACGTCCAACCGGCCTCCACATCCGGCTTCTTCACCTGCGGGGTTGTCTGAGACCAGCCACCTGGACAGCTAATGAAACTGTCGTTTGCTCACCCGAAGAATTTCTGCACAAACTGTCAGAAGTCGTCTCAGGGAAGCTCATCTGCTTACTTGTCGTCCTCACCAGGGTCTTGACTTGACTGCAGTTCGGGGTCATAACGGACTTCAGTGGGCAAATGCTCACTTTAGATGGCCACTGGCATGCTGGAGAAGTGTGCTCTTCACCGATGAATCCGGTTTCAACTGTACCGGGTAGATGGCAGACAGCGTGATTGGCGTCGTGTTGGCGAACGGTTTGCTGATATAAATATTGTGAACAGAGTCCCCCATGGTAACGGTGGGGTTATGGTATGAGCTACGGACAACAAACTCAATTGCATTTTATCGATGGCCATTTGAATGCACAGAGATACCGTGACGAGATCCTGAGGCCATTTTTTTCAAAAAGTTTACAAGGCTTGGTAACAGGCTGACAAACCTTTTACCTTTTTAAATGCATGACACAATCCCATTCATGAATTATCACTATTAATTATCCTTGTACATACCGTTTCTATCTTTATACCATATTTATCAATTCTCATCCCTATTTAAAGTCACTTCAATAAACAAAGACAACATGTATGAGCATGTATAAATTCTTCTTAGTGCTCTACTTTGCAATAACAACATAAATCATCTTCACATTTCCCAAAGGTTATCTATTGCTCCCATTTACCCACCCACACACACACACATACATCACACACACACAACAGCTGCGCACAATCTCTCCCTCACTCAAAGCGGCATCGGGCATGCTCTGATCACGCCGACACCTTGTGAGCTAGTGAGTAGCTTCCTAGCTAGCTAGCTAGCAAAACGGCTAATGGCTAATACAGAGTGGTGCTAAACATTCAAATAACTAATTACTTTGCCAATAAGGAATGGTAGAACAGAACAGGTTTCTGGCGGTTTCTGAAGCCAATGTGGCATTTTGAATGTATTTTCTACCAATTAATTTAGCTTTAGTGTTTGAACTTTTTGGCTTCTAAGCTATTTATGAGCCCATTCCTGAAAGCTAAGACTCTCTGAAACATGGTTGTGCTTTCTGTTCCACTCTATGATACTCACACAATGTGCAGAAGGGAGTGTGACAAAAACAGCAATTTGGCCCCCAATAACAATATACAGTAGTTATATAGACAGCCCTGTCTTAGCCCTTCTAAGGATAGCCTTTCCACTCTCTATTTAATCCGGCCTGTCACAAGACTGTGTTAGCCCACTTAAAATGTGATGTTTCAGTACTGTGTTCTGATGACGATAAGGCAATTCAGACGGTTAATTGTTTACCTTTTTACTGAAGAAGTATATTTCAATATATTACAATATATTAAAGCCAGTCACACCATTTTGTTTACATTTTACATTTTGTTTGTCTGGCAACAGTTTACATTTTGTAAACAAACCCAGGCAAGACATCGTAACGTGCTCTCCTGAGAGTTCAAGCGGCCGCAGCGTTGGGCCAGCTCCCTTTGTTCAGTATCAGACAGCTGCATTCTGTAAATTAGCTAGCTAGCTCACCAGTATTCTAGTTACAACAAGCAAAATGCTACTGTATTATAAAAAATAACAATTTACAAGTCCAGTCAGCAATGAACGTTACAGCATTAATATGTCATTCTAATTTTCATAGACAACAAATATCCTAGTGGAGTACAACGATCTCCTGCAACGCAAACAATACATTTGCCATCAAAAGGTTGCAATAGTAAACTCAACATCCAAGAGGAAAACAATTAGCTAGCTAACAACTCCAGCAAAGGTTCCAAGTAAGTACATGGAAATGGGTAAACTAGTTGTTTACATGTTTGATTGGTCAGATAAGTGCAGGTGCGAGACGCGAGAGAGCAAGAGAGAAGTGCAGGTGCGAGAGAGCGAGAGAGAAGGGTTGACATGGAGGGGGCTTGGCTTGAAGTGCTGATTACTAGCACCATAACTTCACTGAATTACATAAGGGATAAACGCCGGCGTTCTGTACATTAGCTTGGAAATAATGGACGATACAGCGGGACGAGGCGGAATAAATTTTTCCAAGACAATGTACAGAACGGAGGTGTTTGTTCCGCTTATAACACAGTTGCCAAAGAATACAATATGAAATCACACGTAACTTTTTTTTATTTATATTTTAATTTCTGTAAGCGAATTCATTGCTAGAGACGCGACCCAGTCGTTCGTTCAATTAGTTCAATATTTACGGACGTGACCCAGTCGTTCTTTCTTTATGTTCCATTGCCATGCTCGCTGGCAACGTTCTTATCCCTTGCTAACTAGCCAGCTAGCTAAGGCTAACACAGCCACGACCTCTGCAGCCAAAATAACAGCAAAGAAGCTGTTTTCTATTGAAATTCATTTGGATACATCCATAACAATAAGTTGATAATGCTCGATCTTGCCTGGCATAGCTAGAAAAGGACACTCGTCAACACTGACTGTTCATTACGAGGAGATCGCATTGCATATCAAACACTAGGCTAGAAGCTAGCTAAATAGTTTGTTGCTAGCCAACCTGCCAATATGACAACCGAATTCAAAAATATCAGTTGCTGAAAACAGCTGGTCAAACTAGAAACACTGGAGGATTTGACAGCTTTAGAGGCAGAGGGGACCAGAGAAATTCATCACTCACCACGTTAGGTCATCAGATGCTCTGCAAAAACAAATCAATGCTAGCTAGATAGATATTTAGCTACACGTTTTTTCATCGTTGGACCTGCGTTTCCAATGTATCCAATTTCAGTTTGTGTAGTTGTTGGTTTAGCTTTCTGTAACTTTGTAGCAAGTACGGTCTGCATGTGTAGGCACATATTGTGTCATGATTGCAAGGTGTCCCGATATCTTTTCCAACTGTCCCGTTATCTGGTTTTAATGTCCATTCTAGAATGCCCTTCTAGCCAATCAGAAATGAGTATTCAACAATACTGTGGTATAAAGAATGATATACTACACTTTAGGAATATTTTTGTAACAAAAAATAACAATATTAACCGGTTCTCAAGATTTAAAAAAATATGTATGGTTCTGTTCCGGAACACTAGAGATCACTTTCGTTCACCGGTTCTGTTTCCTAACTCAGAAAATGTCATTATTTTCCTATTTTCGCTTCTGTTCCCTGAACCGGTTCTAAACCCTGCTGAAAACATTTTAACCGGACACATTTAACATACAACCGTTTTCGTGTGAACACACTCATCAAAAACACCCATTGTCACGACAAATCTAGAATTAACCGTTCTGCGTTCCCATGAGATAACCTACCTTGTGGCATTGACATGGCAGGTGATGGGAGGGTTACGTTTTCCCCTACCCCTTCTACCAAGGATCTAGAGATGGGAGGGAGGGTGGGGGATGTGTAGTGTCTACTCTGGATGAAGGGAGGGAGGGGCGATGGGGTCACGTCTAGCCCACTTTTTGTAGCCCTTTCCTGCAGTCAAATGACCAAATAGCCCTCTAGTGGCCTCATGGGTGGAATGCTATTAATATTTTTCATAATTTCATAATTAATACACTTTATTTTAAAAATCCAGCTGTAAATCCAGTGTTTCTATGTCAAGCGATTTTGTCATATTTCAGTCTTCTGTGATGTATATTAGTGTAAAATTGGAATGCAAACCCAAATTGAATACATTTGAACTCTATATCTGACATGGGACAGGTGTCTTCTTTTTTTAAGCCTTAACCATGTGTGTGAGGTGTATACTTTTGTTTCAAAGTAGATTTGTTTAAGACTACCAAGAAACACTCTGTGTGACTCTGATTTAGCCCACTACAGTAAATTAAGTAGGGCCTGGGAGGACAGCAAAAGTGTGCCATGGAGCAGGACGGGGAGAATGTATGCATACACCCCATCAGACTGTAGTAAATCATACTAGTGGTGGAGTGTGTGTGGGTGCGCATGCGTACCCGCTTGTGTGTGAGCTGTAAATCATAGGAGTAGCACTCTCCAGGGGTGGGTTGGGTTTGCACTGAAAAGATAAAGTGCATACAGTAGCTCTGCATGAGTAGTGCCAGCGTGCATGCATGTGTGTGCACATGCTGGTGTGAGTGTCTGTGTGTTTTAACACATGTGCATGCATGCATGCCTGTGTATGCGTGCCTAGACTGCTCCAAAGAGTGAGGATTACATGCCAAAGGGTGAAGCTATATGTGTTTCTGCACACTGACCTATCAAGCCCACATACTAGAGACCAGAGGGTAAATACAAAGTCCTCTCCTTCTCTCGCTTTTTCTTTCACTCTCCCAGGTCTCTCTTAATCTCTTTCTCTCACATACAATATACACTCAATCTCTCTTTCTCTCCCTCTCTTTTTCCCTGTGATTTCAAAGAGGCTATATACACTGAGTGTACATAACATTAGAAACACCTGCTCCTTTCATGACATAGACTGACCAGGTGAATCCAGGTGAAATCTATGCTCGCTTATTGATGTCGCTTGTTAAATCCACTTCAATCAGTGTAGATGAAGGGGAGGAAACAGGTTAAAGAAGGATTTTTAAGCCTTGAGACATATTGTGTATGTGTGCCATTCAGAGGGTGAATGGGAAAGACAAAAGATTTAAGTGCCTTTGAACGTGGTATGGTAGTATGTGCCAGGTGCACCGGTTTGAGTGTGTCAAGAACTGCCACGCTGCTGGGTTTTTTACACTCAACAGATTCCTGTGTGTATCACGAATAGTCACCCACCCAAAGGACATTCAGCCAACTTGACACAACTTTGGGAAGCATTGGAGTCAACATGGGCCAGCATCCCCATAGAACACTTTCAACATCTTGTAGAGTCCATGTCGCAATGAATAGAGGCTGTTCTGAGGGCAAAAAGTGGTGCAACTCAATATTAGGAAGGTGTTCCTAATGTTTTGTACACTCAGTGTAGATCATTCTCTCTTTCTGCTTCTGTTCTCACCCCCCTTTTCCTTCTTTATCAGCCAGGCCACACAGATGAGAGCCAGATGTTGTGTGCTATGAGTACTGTATATATTAATAACAGGCGAGTGTTTTCATTGCCATCCCAGTCTCTTTATTCCCCCTTTTATAAGCCATAAGGGCTGATTCAGAAATCGTACCGTGTACTGCCAAAACAGCAAAGGTGATATTTCTTTACCAGCAGCCCACGCAGTTTCCAAATAAAAACTAAACAATGCATGAGGCATTTTACTGTTTAGATGGGCTGCAAATGAGCACAGTGGGACCAAGGCTTCCCACAAACTCTCCTCTCAAGCAGAAAAAGAACAGTATTCCAAACTGTTCTTTAACACTTTTTTCACATTCTTGCTCCTCTATTCGTTCATCTCCTCTATTCTTCTCTCTCCTTGGTGTCCCTCCAACCTCCCTCTCTCAAATCAAATCAAATCATCAAATCAAATTGTATTTGTCACATACACGTGTTTATTAGATGTTATAGTGGGTGTAGTGAAATGCTTGTGCTTCTAGCTCCGACAGTGCAGTAATATCTAACAAGTAATATCTAACAATTTCACAACATATAGCCAATACACACAAAACTAGTAAGGAATGGGATTTAAGAATATACACATATATGGACAAGCAATGACAGAGCGGCATGGACTAACATACAGTAGAATATTATAGAATATAATGCAGTAAATACATATGAGATGAGTAGTGCAAGATATGTAAACATTATTAAAGTGACTAGTGATTTCAATAGGCAGCAGCAGTCTCTAATGTGCTAGTGATGGCTATTTAACAGTCTGATGGCCTTGAGATAGAAGCTGTTTTTCATTCTCTCGGTCCCAGCTTTGATGCACCTGTACTGACCTCGCCTTCTGGATGATAGCGGGGTGAACAGGCAGTGGCTCGGGTGGTTGATGTCCTTGATTATCTTTTTGGCCTTCCTGTGACATCGGGTGCTGTATGTGTCTTGGAGGGCGGGTAGTTTGCCCCAAGTAACGCGTTTGGCAGACTGCACCACCCTCTGGAGAGCCCTGCGGTTGTGGGCGGTGCAGTTGCCGTACCAGGCGGTGATACAGCCCGACAGGATGCTCTCAATTGTGCATCTGTAAAAGTTTGTGAGGGTTTTAGGTGCTAAGCCAAATTTGTTCAGCCTTCTGAGGTTGAAGAGGCTCTGTTGCGCCTTCTTCACCACACTGTCTGCGTGGGTGGACCATTTCAGTTTGTCTGTGATGTGTACGCCAAGGAACTTGAAGCTTTCCACCTTCTCCACTGCGGTCCCGTCGATGTGGATAGGGGGGTGCACCCTCTGCTGTTTCCACGATAATCTCCTTTGTTTTGTTAATGTTGAGTGAGAGGTTATTTTCCTGCCACCACACTCCCAGAGCCCTCACCTCCTCCCTGTAGGCGGTCTTGTCATTGTTGGTAATCAAGCCTACGACTGTTGTATCGTCTGCAAACTTGATGATTGAGTTGGAGGCGTGCTTGGCCACGCAGTCATGGGTGAACAGGGAGTACAGGAGGGGGCTGAGCACGCACCCTTGTTGGGCCCCAGTGTTGAGGATCAGCGAAGTGGAGATGTTGTTTCCTGCCTTCACCACCTGGGGGCGGCCCATCAGGAAGTCCATGACCCAGTTGCACAGGGCGGGCTTCAGACCCAGGGCCTCGAGCTTAATGATGAGCTTGGAGGGTACAATGGTGTTGAATGCTGAGCTATAGTCAATGAACAGCATTCTTACATAGGTATTCCTCTTGTCCAGATGGGATAGGGCAGTGGGCAATGTGATGGCGATTGCATCTATTGGGCGGTATGCAAATTGGAGTGGGTCTAGGGTGACAGGTAAGGTAGAGGTGATATGATCTTTGACTAGTCTCCCAAAGCACTTCATGATGACAGAGGTCTCTCACCCTCTCCTCCTCTTTTTCTCTCTCTAACTCCTCTCTCCCTCCACCTCTCTCTCTCCCTCCTTCCTCTCCCTCTCTAGGGTTGAAGCAGTAATAACACAGTTGAGTGAAATACAGTAAAATATTGATCTGTGTGTCTGACTGTAACGCTGAACAGATCCTGTGGTTTGTTATTCCGTTTTCAGAGTTATGTTTCTTCACCAGAAGAGCCTTAGAGGGCTCCCAGGGTCTGGAGCTAGTGCTGCCCTGGATTGGGGGGTTCTGTTGGTTATAGATAGGACCTTTCTGGACAACTTTATAGTTCTCACTCTGTGATGTGTTTAGGCTCCTCAAGGTACAGTGTGCCAGATGCAGACTGACTCACTTCTTTTGCCATTTTCCATCTTTAGCCTCTTGTTTTATGGAAGATTGAATTTAGTACTAAAACTCTGCCTATTATAATTATTCAACCAAGAGGTCATCATGGGTCCAGGTGAACCCGATATACCCGTACGTGGACCGTTGGGTACGGGACTGAAATTCTAACTTGTCCCTCCGGTCCTGGTCGGGTCCTCTTTGATTGTCATCAGGTCTCGGGTCTAAGTAAATACAGCTGATAGACCCGAGTGGACCCGAATGGACCCGACCACGCGTCTGCATAGCCTATAGCATATTTATTTTACGCTAATAAGGCGAATTTACTGACTTATAGAAGGCCTAGCCAACATATGAAGAGCAACTTGGCTGATAAACATAATTATTATGTCACTCGAGTCCAATCGGGTCTGGTCTGATTGCTCTCGGGTCCGTTCGGGTTCGAGTCCCCATTTTTAAATACATTTTTTGATCGGGTCCATTCCAACTTTTTGGACCCGTGAATACCTCTTCAATCCCTTGGACTTCTTCACGTTTTGTGTTACAAAATACTCTAATGTCAAAGTGGGTAAAAATTATTTTATTTTATGAAACATAAAACATCATATATCTCGATTAGATACTGTATGTATGGTACTGGGTAAAGTTCATAATGCTGTTGACCTTAACAAGGGCCCCAGGACCAGTGGAGGCAAAATAGCCCCATAACATCAAAGTTCCACCACCATATCTTCCAGTAGGTATGGAGTTCTTTGCATTCTCATTTCGACACCAAACCCACAACTGGTGTGCATGGCCAAAGAGCTCTGTTTTGATGTCATCCAACAAATGTAAACACCTGAAGTTTGCTAAACAGAATTGGCACTTGGATTGGAACTGGTGCCTTGGTCAGACGACATGAAAATAGAGCTCTTTGGCCAATCACACCAGTGGTGGGTTTGGTGTTGAAATGAGAACGCATGAGCAGAAAAGAACGCCATACCTGATACTTTAATAAAATAAATCTGAGGAAAACGCTACCGAAATCCTGTCAACAAATCTCCTGTGCTACTCGCGCATCGAACACTCTAGATCATTGCTACTCCCCCTTCCGGAACGGCTACAAGGCCCTCCCTTTGGCAAATCAGATCACGCCTCAATTTTGCTCCTCCCGTCCTATAGGCAGAAACTTTAAAAATAAGTACCCGTGGTAAGGACTGTTCAACATTGGCCTGACCAATCGAAATCTATGCTTCAAGATTGTTTTGATCACGTGGACTGGGAAATGTTCCGGGTTGTCTCTGAGAATAGTATTGACGTATACACTGACACAGTGACTGAGTTCATGAGGAAGTGCATAGAGGATGTTGTTCCCATGGTGACAATTAGAACTTATCCAAACCCAAAACCGTGGATAGATGACAGCATTCGCGCAAAACTGAAAGCGCGAAACACCGCATTTAACCACGGCAAGGTGACTGGGAACATGGACGTGTACAAACAGACCAGCTATGAACTCTGTAAGGAAATCAAAGAGGCAAAACGACAGTACAGGGACAAAGTGGAGTCACAATTCAATGGCTCAGACACGAGACGTATGTGGCAGGAAATCCAGACAATCACGGATTATAAAGGGAAAGCCAGCCACGTCGCAGACACCGACGACTCGCTTCCAGACAAGCTAAACACCTTCTTCGCCCGCTTTGAGGAAAAAACAGAGCCGCTGAGATGGGCCATTGCCACTCGTGAGCTCTTGTTTTCCATGGCTGACGTGAGTAAGACATTTAAGCGTGTTAACCCTCGCAAGGCTGCCGGCCCAGACGTCATCCCAAGCCGCGTCCTCAGAGCATGTGCAGACCAGCTGGCTGGAGTGTTTACAGACATATATAATCTCTCCCTATTCCAGTCTGTTGTCCCCACTTGCTTCAAGATGTACACAATTGTTCCTGTTCCCAAGAAAGCGAACGTAACTGACTAAATGACTTTCGCCCGCAGCACTCACTTCTGTAATCATGAAGTTCTTTGAGAGGCTAGTTAAGGATCATATCACCTCCACCTCACCCGACACCCTAGACCCACTACAATGTGCATACCGCCCCAACAGAACCATGGACGACGCAATCACCATCGCACTGCCCTATCCCACCTGGTCAAGAGGAATACTTATGTAAGAATGTTGTTAATCGACTACAGCTCAACCTTCAACAGCATAGTGCTAAGCTCATTTCTAAGCTCCTGAGACTTCCTGACGGGCCGACCCCAGGTGGTAAAGGTATGAAACAACCCCTCCGCCACACTGATCCTCAACACGGGGGCCCCACAGGGGTGCTTGCTCACCCCCCTGCCGTACTCCCTCTTCACCCATGACTGCGTGGCCACGCATGTCTCCAACTCAATCATCAAGTTTGCTGACGACACAACAGTGGTAGGGCTGATTACCAACAACGGCGAGACAGCCTACAAGGACGAAGTGAGAGAGGGTGAAAAGCTTTAAGTTCCTCGGCTTGCACATGACTGTCGACCTGAAACGGTTCATTCACACAGACAATGTGGGAAGAAGGCGCAATAGTGCCTCTTCAACCTCAGGAGGGTGCAGAAATTTGGCTTGGCCCCTAAGACCCTCACAAAACTTCTACAAATGCACCATTTAGAACATCCTGTCGGGCTATATCACCATCTGGCACGGCAATTGCACCGTCCACAACCGCAGTGTTTTCCAGAGGGTGGTGTGGTCACTGCCCTCCAGAACATCTACAGCACCCGGTGTCACAGGAAGGCCAAGAAGATCATAAAGGACCTCAGCCACCCAAGCAATGGCCTTTTCACCCCGATATCATGTAGAAGGCGGAAACAGTACAGGTGCATCAAAGCTGGGGCCGAGAGACTGAAAAACAGCTTCGATCGCCAGGCCATCTGACTGTTAAATAGTCACCACCCTGCCCTGAACCTTAGTCATGGTTACTAGCCGGCTACCACCCGGTACTCTACGTTGCACCTTAGAGACTGCTGCCCTATGTACATAGTCATTGAACATTGGTCACTTTTGAATACTGTTTTACCCACTTCGTATGTATATACTGTATTCTAGTCATGGCTCATCTTATATAACTACTGCTGTACACACCTTTTCTATTCATATACTGTCCATACTGTCTGTACACACCATTATTTGGGGGATTTGTGTCTATTGTTTTGTATTGCTAGGGATTACTGCACGGTTGGAGCTAGAAACACAAGCCTTTCACAGCACCTGCGATAACATCTACAAATATGTCTATGCGAGTAATACAATTGTATTTGATTTGTGATCTGATTTGACCTACTGTAAAATATGGTGGTGGATCTTTGATGTTATGGGGCTATTTTGCTTTCAATGGTCCTAGGGCCCTTGTTAATGGCATTATGAACTTTACCCAGCCAGGTGAGATATTGAACTGTATTAACCTCTTAAGGATCGGACCCTTTTTCTCCATTTTCTCCTAAAATTACATACCCAAATCTAACTGCCTGTAACTCAGGACCTGAAGCAAGGATAAGCATATTCTTGATACCATTTGAAAGATAACACTTTGAAGTTTGTGGAAAATGTTAAATTAATGTAGCAGAATATAACACATTAGATCTGGTAAAAGATAATACAAACAAAAAAACATGCATTTTCTATTTATTTTTTCATCATCTTTGAAATGCAAGAGAAAGGCCAAAATATAATATTTCAATTTAGGCGCAACTTAGATTTTAGCCACTAGATGGCAGAAGTGTATGTACAAAGTTTCAGATTGATCCAGTGAAGCATTGCAATACTGGACTATTTTGTATCAAGTCTGCCCAAATGTGCTGAATTGGTCAATTGATACATGTTTCAAGTACATAACTATAGAAAACATACACAAATTATATGGTAATACAAAATGTAAGTTTACACACTCCCAGGAATGTCATACATGATGGATCATTAGTTTATACACTAACTTTCACATATCTAGATGGCCGGGTGGGGTGGGTGTGGAGCCAGAGACGGGCTTCATACTGTAGAACCCAGTTCCTACATTTGAATATAAAAATGGATTTTATCAAACAAAACTATGCTACATTTGATCTCTGGGACCCTTAGGATGACAAATCAAAGCAAGATTACTGAATGTAAGTACATTATTTACCTTCAGAGGTGAATGTATCAAACCAGTTGCCGTGATACGTTTTGTGTTGTTGTGCACTCTCCTCAAACAATAGCATAGTATTTTTTCACTGTAATAGCTACTGTAAATTGGACAGTATAGTTAGATTAACAATAATTTAATCTTTCTGTCCATATAAGACATGTCTATGTCCTGGAAAGTTTGCTGTTACTTACAACAGTCATGCTAATCACATTAGATCATGTTAGTTCAACAGTCCCGTATACGGGACACCGATCCCATAGAGGTTAAAGACAGGGATGCCAATCATTTTAACCCCTATCTTTTTGAGAAATAAAAAATGTATTGTTAAACAAAATCTCTCTCTTTGAGTAATTGTATTTGTAATTTCCCAACTTTTTTTGCATACAATATAGCTCAGTATTTGAATTAGTTATTTTATACAGTCATTTTTGCTCATCTTTATCAAGGGTGTCAATAATTTTGAACCACACTGTAGTTATCAGTGGTAGTTAGCTTAGCTGCTAGCAATCAAAGCTAGCTAAAAACAAAAACATCAGGAATAGTGACAAAGCAATGGATAGAAATGACTAACGTTTGTGAAATAATCAGTCTGCATTTATTGCTGTTATAGTAAAGTGTCCTAGTAGGTCCATAATACTTTTCCAAATCCTGAATCCTTCCACACTATTTGACACAAGCTGCCACATGGGTAAAACATAGCAAGCCTGCTAGCCAGTATGTGCAGCCCTGTCCCACGTGTAGTTGATAGCTAATTTATCGAAGTGCATGCGCGTCTCATTGAGTTGGTAAATAAGCCGTTTTTGACTGGTATACGCCCACACCATTCTGTTGTTTCCTAACAGGCCTAGCAGGAGCACAGACAAAAGCTTATTTTTAACATCATTAAATATATATTTGGAAGGATTTTATTTTTTAACAATGTTAGAGTTAAGAGATGGCTGCTCAAAAGAAGCTTAAACCATAACTTTTATCAAAGGTCTTAAATGAAAGGTCTCTGTCTGTCCTAACCTGTCAGAAACATCAGCAGTCAGTGCAGCAGTCTGGGGATGAAGTTATTGAGGAATGGGATGAGGTAGAGGGGGAGGACATCTCAAGCACTTGGGTTTGTGGGGACAAATTGGGGCTCAATGCCGTCATTGGCTACCTGTAGGTCTTAGTAACAGAGATAATGTAAGAGTCAAGGCAACATAAGCGCTAATGCAAGAACAACATAATTTAATTTATGATATTACAAAACAAATAGACATAGCTTGCTAACTGGTTTCTGGGCTAAACTCACCTTCAACATCTTTAAGTCCCACTCCAGCTATTTTTTAACTTCAGTATAAACACAGTAAAGTACACACAAGGGTAAAACAATATGTTTTGAGCAAAATTGTGTTTTTTAGACACAATTGCAAAATTAATGGGTTTGACAATTCAAGGAGTTGGTCCGATGGTGCACTCTGATGTCATCGGCCTACCCCCTTGAACAATAGAGGAGCAATTGAGGACACTGTTGTATTGCACAAACATTGTCTTTAACAAAAAATATATATATATATATATATATATATATATTATAGAGACAACTTAGACCTCTTTCATTTACAAATCTCACGACAAGAGTGTGGCTATGAGATATACTGTAGTAAAGTAGGGGGATTTCTATTTAGCTGAGCCTACTTGCTAGCTAGCAAAATATCTTATTGATATAACATTAGCTATCTAGCTAGTGTAGCTAACGTGAGCTAATTTAGCTATATAGCGAGATAGCTAGCAATTGCTGTGCTCACCAAAATGTTTTGAAAATAACAATTGCGGTAGCCAAGTAATCTAACTAAAAAATAATTTGAATTACAATAAATAAAGGTTAGCTTACCGGTTTGTCGCTGTCCAGTGGCACCACATGTGCCAATGGGTTTTGAACAGAGTTGACATCACCTGCCATTCGTTGGGTTGAAATTACAAATACATGTCACAAGATACCGCCTGTGCTGCTAAAACAACCCAACAAGCAGAAAATAACCCAACAAAATGACCCACTATGTTTCTCATTTATTAATTTCGCAGTGGCGCACCGCTGCTGCTAAATTGTTGCTGGCACACCAAATAAATATGGAATTAACTAAAAATATAGGATGATAATGATAACCATCTTCTGGTAGATGGAAGGGCTATCCCAAAATCCTTCTGAATTAAATGATAAGTAGCTACAAAGTCAGAATAATATAATGATTATTTCCATCAATCCAGCGAGCATTTGTTTTGTAAACTCCATCACATTTGCGCTACAGAAAACACTGCTAACCAAACAACAGTGCCAGATGCATGAGCACTTGAAATAAAGGGTAACTACACAACATTTTTTACCTTTCTTAGATGTTTCCCGGACCTCAAAGGTGGTCTTCTGATGTGGGTTTTAGCATTGTTGTGTACTTAGAACATCCAATTTTGTTGAGCATGACATACGGTTATAGATGATTTGTGACACATTTATGTAGTGCTTATGAAGCCGTTATGAAGGCTTTATGAAGCCTTTATAAATTGCAATTTGTTTAAAGCGGGATCGATATTCCAATACATCAGAGGGGTATGCTACAAATCAGCAAGCCAGCTAACTTGCCTAAATATTCTGAAAATCAACAGTTATTTTTGGTTGTTTATCAAAGTTAGCTGTCTAACTAATTGATGCTGCTTTGTAGTATAGCCCTCAGATTTGGGATGACAGTGTATACACAGCCTGAGTGTGTTAACTAAGAGACCTTGAACCAAACGAGCTGCCCCTGCACAAAGGCAGCTCTCAGGCAATGAGGGATTTTGATTAAGCTAAACCGGGGTGCACCAGGCTATGACCCATGACGTAACTGGGCAAAATCGGTGAGGGAGGAAAGCCCTTCTCAAACCGAACAATAATCTGCGCAGCCAGGTCATATTGTCAACAATGCAGCATGGTGCATCGTTCAGAAAATATTTTTCATGAAGTATATGTTTGAATTTTCAAACTAGCTTTCCTTGGGATGGCAGATAAAGCACATACAGTGTATATATAGTATGTGGACACCCCTTCAATTTAGTGGATTCAGCTATTTCAGCCACACCCGTGGCTGACAGGTATATCAAATTTAGCACACAGCCATTCAATTTCCATAGACAAACATTGGCAGTAGAATGGCCTTACTAAAGAGCTCAGTGACTTTCAACGTGGCACCATCACAGGATGCCACCTTTCCAACAAGTCAGTTCGTCAAATTCCTGCCTTGCTAGAGCTGCCCCGGTAAACTGTAAGTGCTGTTATTGTGAAATAGAATCTTCTAGGAGCAACAACAGCTCAGCCACCAAGTGGTAGGCCACACAAGCTCACAGAACGGGACTGCGTAAAAATTGCCTGTCCACGGTTGCAACTAGGGCTGTTACGGTGATTGTATTACGGTGACCGTATTACCGCCACAGCTGCGGTCACGAATCATGATGGCAGTCAAATTCCATGTGACCGTTTAGTCACGGTAATTAGGCTTCTCCAAGCTCTGATGATGCTGATGGTCATTAGTAGCCTACCAAACATGCGAACTGCCTGGTACTCCACACTCTATTGTCCCTCTAATCACTCTGACATCAATGCAAATGTAAACGAAAATCGAATTAAACACTTCATTAGAGCCCATGACCTCAAGTTGAGCAACATTTTATAGGCGTGAGAAAACAGAATGATGGCCTCCATTAAAAAGAGGAGGATCTAGCAAAATGTATAGCGCATAGAATTAAAAAGGTATTGTCGGACATTATTCATTCTAATCAGACAGGTTTTTTACATGGACGATACATTGGAGATAATATAAGGCAAGTACTGGAAACAATAGAACACTATGTAAAATCTGGGAAACCAGGCCTGCTATTCATAGCAGACTTTGAAAAGGCATTTGATAAAGTACGACTGGGGTTTATATATAATTGCCTGGAGCATTTCAATTTTGGAGAATCTCTTATAAAATGGGTTGAAATCATGTATAGTAAGCCTAGGTGTAAAAGAGTAAATAATGGCTATTTCTCCGAAAGTTTTAAACTGTCAAGAGGAGTGAAACAAGGTTGTCCACTATCGGCATGTCTATTTATTATGGCCATCGAAATGTTAGCTATTAAAATCAGATCCAACAATAATATTAAGGGATTAAAAATCCAGGGCTTAAAAACAAAGGTGTCATTGTACGCTGATGATTCATGTTTTCTTTTAAATCCACAACTTGAATCTCTCCACCGCCTCATAGAGGATCTAGATACATTTTCTAACCTCTCTGGATTACAACCAAATTATGATAAATGTACTATGTTACGTATTGGATCACTAAAAATTTAAACATTTACATTACCATGTAGTTTACCAATATAATGGTCTGATGGTGATGTGGATATACTCGGAATACATATCCCAAATGAAATAGAAATGTAATAGAAAGTTAGCAAAAATATATAAGATCTTGCTACAATGGAAAGGTAAATACCTTTCAATTTGTGGAAAAATCACCATGATTAAATCTTTAGTATTATCTCAATTTACCTATTTGCTTATGGTCTTGCCTATGCTTAGTGAACAGTTTTTTAAGTATATGAGAAAAAAATATTAAATTTTTAGAAATAATGCAACAAATATTGTGGTTAAACTCAAATATACTAACTGATAAAAACCATTATTTTTTGAAAAAATGTTTAAAAAAGGTATAATCTTCGTAAACTATATCATAGGTAGGACTGGTGGAGTTATGTCGCACATGCAGCTAACAAAAACATATGGAAATGTCTGCTCTACCCAAAATTACAACCAAATAATTGCAATTTACCGCAAAAATGGAAGAGGAAAATGGAAGGGGGAAAAAGTAAGGAACTTGTCTGTCGGCCCTGCATTAAAGAACATTGTGATAAATAAAAAAGAATACCAGTTTCATTTAAGGACCAAAGGATTGTCTTCACAACTGTCTTAGTGTGGACCATGATAGTTTGTTGGTGATGTAGACACAAAGGAACTTGAAATTCTCTACCTGCTCCACTACAGCCCCGTCGATGTGAATGGGGGCGTGCTTGGCCTTACTTTTCCTGTAGTCCACGATCAGCTCCTTTGTCTTGATCACGTTGAGGGAGAGGTTGTTGTTCTGGCACCACACTGCCAGGTCTCTGACCTCCCTATAGGCTGTCTCATCATTGTCTGTGATTAGGCCTACTACTGTTGAGTCGTCGGCAAACGTAATGATGGTGTTGGAGTCGTGCTTGGCCACGCAGTCGTGGGTGAACATGGGGTACAGGAGATGACTAAGCACGCACCCCTGAGGGGCCCCCGTGTTGAGGATCAGCGTTGGCTGATGTTTTGTTGCCTACGCTTACCACCTGGGGGCGGCCCATCAGGAGGTCCAGGATCCAGTTGCAGAGGGAGTTGTTTAGTCCCAGGGTCCTTAGCTTAGTGATGCTTTGAGGGGACTATTGTGTTGAATGCTGAGCTGTAGTCAACGATAAGCATTCTCACGTAGGTGTTCCTTTTGTCCAGGTGGGAAATGGCAGTGTGGAGTGCAACAGAGATTGCGTCATCTGTGGATCTGTTGGGGCGGTATGCGAATTGGAGTGGGTCTATGTTTTCTGGGATGATGGTGTTGATGTGAGCCATGACCAGCCTTTCAAAGCACTTCATGGCTACAGGTTGGTAGTAATTTAGGCAGGTTACCTTGGCGTTCTTGGGCACAGGGACTATGGTGGTCTGCTTAAAAACATGTAGGTATTACAGACTCGGTCATTGACAGGTTGTAAATGTCAGTCAAGACACTTGCCAGTTGGTCAGCACATGCTCAGAATACACGTCCTGGCAATCTGTCTGGCCCTGCGGCCTTGTGAATGTTGACCTGTTTAATGGTCTTACTCACATTGGCTATGGAGAGCGTGATAACACAGTCATCCAGAACAGCTTGTGCTCTCATGAATGCTTCAGTGTTGCTTGCCTCGAAGCGAGCATATAAGTCATTAAGCTCGTCTGGTCTAGGTAATTGAGGTAATATGTACATGTAGGTAGGGGTAAAGTGACTATGCATAGATAATAAACAGTGAGTAGCAGCAGTGTAAATAGTCCGGGTAGCCATTTGATTATATTACCTACCTTCTCTCTCTCTCAGGTGAGATCATGGCCAGTACATTACCTACCTTCTCCCTCTCTCAGGTGAGACCATGGCCAGTATGTCACTTACCTTCTCTCTCTCAGATGAGACCATGGACAGTTTTTTCCTACCTCCTCTCTCTCAGGTGACACCATGGCCAGTATGTCTCTACCTAACTTCTCTCTCTCAGGTCAGACCATGGTCAGTATGTCTCTACCTACCTTCTCTCTCTCAGGTGAGACCATGTACAGTATGTTACAGAGCATCAATTAATTGATGGTGAATTGATGGTTAAATTCATAAACTGTGCATACGTTCTCACTCTAATTTACTCATATTCCATCAATATGATGTTATCAAATCAAAATCAATGTTTATTTTGTATATGCACAGGGTACAGTGGGATGTACAGTTGAAGTCGGAAGTTTACATACACCTTAGCCAAATACATTTAAACTCAGTTTTTCACAATTCCTGACATTTAATCCTAGTAAAAAGTCCCTGTCTTAGGTCAGTTAGGATCACCACTTTATTTTAAGAATGTGAAATGTCAGAATAATAGTAGAGAGAATGATTTATTTCAGCTTTTATTTCTTTCATCACATTCCCAGTGGGTCAGAAGTTTACATACGCTCAATTAGTATTTGGTAGCATTGCCTTTAAATTGTTTAACTTGGGTCAAACGTTTTGTGTCTCCCGAGTGGCGCAGTGGTCTAAGGCACTGCATCGCAGTGCTAGCTGTGCCACTAGAGATCCTGGTTCGTATCCAGGCTCTGTCGTAGCCGGCCGTGACCGGGAGACCCATGGGGCGGCGCACAATTGGCCCAGCGTCGTCCAGGGTAGGGGAGGGAATGGCTTGCAGGGTTGTGGGTTTGTTTCCCACAGGGGGGCAGTATGAAAAAAATAAAAAAATAATAATAATGTATGCACTCACTAACTGTAAGTCGCGTCTGATAAATTACTAAAATGTAAATGTAAATGTAGCCTTTCACAAGCTTCCCACGATAAGTTGGGTGAATTTTGGCCCATTCCTCCTGACAGAGATGAAAATGAGTCAGGTTTGTAGGCCTCCTTGCTCGCACACGCTTTTTCAGTTCTGCTCACAAATGTTCTATAGGATTGAGGTCAGGGCTTTGTGACGGCCACTCCAATACCTTTACTTTGTTGTCCTTAAGCCATTTTGCCACAACTTTGGAGAAGTTGAGGATGAGTTGATGAGCGAGGTGAGGTAAGGGAGAAGGTCTCCGGAAATGTTCTGGAGAAGAGAGGAGGGGATAGGGTCAAGCGGGCAGGTTGTTGGGCGGCCGGCCGTCACAAGTCGCAAGATTTCATCTGGAGAGAGAGGGGAGAAAGAAGCAAAAGCATAGGGTAGGACAGTGTGAGCAGGACCAGCGGTGTCATTTGACTTAATAAATGAGGATCGGATGTCGTCAACCTTCTTTTCAAAATGGTTGACGAAGTCATCCACACAGAGGGAGGAGGGAGGGGGAGGCGGAGGAGGATTCAGCAGGGAGGAGAAGGTGGCAAAGAGCTTCCTAGGGTTAGAGGCAGAGGCTTGACATTTAGAGTGGTAGAAAGTGGCTTTAGCAGCAGAAACAGAGGAAGAAAATGTAGAGAGGAGGGAGTGAAAGGATGACAGGTCCGCAGGGAGTCTAGTTTTCCTCCATTTCCGCTCGGCTGCCCGGAGCCCTGTTCTGTGAGCTCGCAATGAGTCGTCAAGCCACGGAGCAGGAGGGGAGGACCGAGCCGGCCGGGAGGATAGGGGACAAAAGATGCAGAAAGGGAGGAGAGGAGGGTTGAGGATTTAGCAGAGGGAAGAGATGATAGGATGGAAGAGGAGAGAGTAGCGGGAGAGAGCGAAGGTTGCAACGGCACATTAACATCTGAGTAGGGGCAGAGTGAGTAGTGTTGGAGGAGAGCGAGAGAGAAAAGGATACAAGGTAGTGGTCGGAGACTTGGAGGGGAGTTGCAGTGAGATTAGTAGAAGAACAGCATCTAGTAAAGTTGAGGTCAAGCGTATTGCCTGTCTTGTGAGTAGGGGGGGACGGTGAGAGGGTGAGGTCAAAAGAGAAAAGGAGTGGAAAGAAGGAGGCAGAGAGAAATGAGTCAAAGGCAGACGTAGGGAGGTTAAAGTCACCCAGAACTGTGAGGGGTGAGCTATCCTCAGGAAATGAACTTATCAAGGCGTCAAGCTCATTGATCTCAAAATCTCACTATACATGGCCCCATTCATTCTTTCCTTAACACGGATCAGTCGTCCTGGTCCCTTTGCAGAAAAACAGCCCCAAAGCATGATGTTTCCACCCCCATGCTTCACAGTAGGTATGGTGTTCTTTGGATGCAACTCAGCATTCTTTGTCCTCCAAACACGACGAGTTGAGTTTTTACCAAAAAGTTCTATTTTGGTTTCATCTGACCATATGACATTCTCCCAATCCTCTTCTGGATCATCCAAATGCACTCTAGCAAACTTCAGACGGGCCTGGACATGTACTGGCTTAAGCAGGGGGACACGTCTGGCACTGCAGGATTTGAGTCCCTGGCGGCGTAGTGTGTTACTGATGGTAGGCTTTGTTACTTTGGTCCCAGCTCTCTGCAGGTCATTCACTAGGTCCCCCCGTGTGGTTCTGGGATTTTTGCTCACCGTTCTTGTGATCATTTTGACCCCACTGGGTGAGATCTTGCGTGGAGCCCCAGATCGAGGGAGATTATCAGTGGTCTTGTATGTCTTCCATTTCCTAATAATTGCTCCCACAGTTGATTTCTTCAAACCAAGCTGCTTACCTATTGTAGATTCAGTCTTCCCAGCCTGGTGCAGGTCTACAATTTTGTTTCTGGTGTCCTTTGACTTGGCCATAGTGGAGTTTGGAGTGTGACTGTTTGAGGTTGTGGACAGGTGTCTTTTATACTAATAACAAGTTCAAACAGGTGCCATTAATACAGGTAACGAGTGGAGGACAGAGGAGCCTCTTAAAGAAGAAGTTACAGGTCTGTGAGAGCCAGAAATCTTGCTTGTTTGTAGGTGACCAAATACTTATTTTCCACCATAATTTGCAAATATATTCATAACAAATCCTACAATGTGATTTTCTGGAATTTTTTTCCTCAATTTGTCTGTCATAGTTGACGTGTACCAATGATGCAAATTACAGGCCTCTCTCATCTTTTTAAGTGGGAGAACTTGCACAATTGGTGGCTGACTAAATACTTTTTCCCCCCACTGTAACTGATGCAAGCAGTAGAATCAGATTTAAAAAACAGATAAAAATACACCTTATGGAACAGCGGGGACTGTGAAGCAACACAAATATAGGCACAGACACATGCATACACACACACGATAACATATGCACTATACACACACGTACACATGGATTTTGTGTTGTAGATATGTGGTAGTGGAATAGAGGCCTGAGGGCACACATTTAGTGTGTTGTGAAATGTGTTATGAATGTATTGTAATGTTTTAAAAATTGTATAACTGCCTTAATTTTGCCGGACCCCAGGAAGAGTAGCTGATGCCTTTGCAGCAGCTAATAGGGATCCATAATAAATACAAATACAAATACAGATGGTTTAATATGCATATATTAGCCATACATATTTTTAAACCTTCCAAAACAGAAGGTTTAAAAATACCAACATAGTTTTCAAGATCCTGGCTAGCCTCTTTAATATTTCTCATTTTTTGACTTGGACGTAAACACCAGGTTGTGTTTCAACAAAGGCTTTACTGCAAACCAAATGGAACAATATTATACAATATCAGGACTCAGCATCGAGTCTAAACTAATGTTGATGAAAACTGTCCTGTCAAACATTACTCAGGAGACATGCTACCTCTGGACTGATTAGGATGTGCTCAGCTGCAGTAGATGTCAATCAAACTATTTAGCCTCAGGCAACACCACATGTACAGGCATGCGCACGTGCACACACACACATTCTGGCTTCCTTTAAATCACCTGTCAAGATGGGATGCACAATCAGATGACCTGTAGTGTCAGGATGCCATTGATAATGTTTGTCATGGATTATCCCCCCAAAAGAAAGGGTTGATCTCACTTCCCTGCTATTGATAGTTAATTAAAGTAATTAGTAGTATTTCAGCTTGTTGAACATATATACACGGGTACATCTGTCAGATAATGGAATACTGCCTACCACAAAACACAATACATTAAATTACATATGAAGGTGCATTTGCAGTTATGTTGGAGGTCACACAGTATATGCTGTACATAAATGCTCATTAATGAATTTCCAGGAGGAGTACTGGGGACATCCACTCCCCTTGGCCCTGCTTCGAGCCGTAGAGAGGCTGGTAGGGATGAGAAGGTCAAGGCTGGGATAGAGAGAGAGGTGTGTGTAACCACAGGGTGAAACCAAAATAATTTAACTAAGCGCTATTTTAATTTGAGCTCAGGGCTTTACCCTCTTTTTTTCCTACAGATCCTTCCAGCACCGATTTTTCACCTCTGAGAATTGGACTTAAACAGAATTGAAACGTAAAACAAAATGTACTTTGTTGCTGGGCTTTCAAAGAATGACTCCACCTTCTTCCCCTCCCCTCCACTTCACCCCTTCCTCACCCTTTCACCCCTTCCTCACCTTCCCTTACCCTGTCTGTCTCCTGTCCTCTCTCTTTCTTGTGTGGATGTCAGTGGACTATGTCACAGCCGCCTGACACTCCACAACTACCCACATCATGAACCAATCAGAGTAGCCGACACTGAACTGATGCAGAACTGAGCAAAATCTGATCCTGTTTTATTCAAGAGGGAATAAAATAATTAAAGCAGAAATCAAGGTGGAATAAAAGTTAAACAAATAGGTACAGGGTAAATAAAACTTCACATTCCAATTGTATTCTATCATTACCTTGGCAAGAAAATTTAATAAAAAATAGCCATTGGCCGAAATATTTGAAAATGTGAACTGTACTGTAATACTGTGAAATGTGTCCCGTTGAAGTCTCCCCAGTCCCCATTGCTCTGCTGTTGTTGTTGTGCGGCCTGTCTTAAATCATTTTACTGCAGTGGGCTAAATCAGTGTCATACAGAGTGTTTCTTGGTAGTCTTAAATAAATCTACTTTGAAACAAAAGTATACACCTCACATACATGGTTATTGGCTCAAAAAAAAGAAGACACCTGTTCCATGTCAGAGTTGAAATGCATTACATTTTGAGTTTGCATCCCAATATTACACTTTATATACATCACAGAAGACTGAAAAATATATTTTTTTAAACGTTTGACATAGAAACAACAGATTTTCAGTGTAAAAAAAAAAGCTTTATTAATTGTGAAAAAATATTAATAACATTTAAACCGTGAGGCCACTGGGTCATTTGACTGCAGGAAAGGGCTACCACCCCGTTGTGTTGGAGATTGGACTGTGGTGGTATTTGATGTTATTAACGTGTCTTCTGACAGACAGGAGCAAACCAGGTGTCTACTGTGTCTGTTGACCTGCAGTGAGGAGAGATTGGACTTCTACTCTGAGGCATGTACTGGCTGATGCAGGATAGGTGATGAGGAGAAGTCTGCACTATCACTCTGAGGAGAAAGTAAATGGCCAAATAATCCCATATTGGCCTCTAGACAAGGATTTGTTAGGAAATAATATGATGATAGCTTCAATCTGCCCTCTGATAGGTAGGTGGAAGTTTCACCATATTGCTTATACCTATCAAATCGTCTCAGATCTCCACAAGTGCACAGGGTCTAGGTGTCGATTTGGATTGGGCACTGTCTGCTTACTGTTTACTGCTCCTAAATGTGATATTTAATTAAACTTATATTGCTAAATCTAGGAAGTCTGCTCTATTAATTCACCTGTTCAGAAACCAGCTGAATAGTACTTTGGGCTTTGGATTCATGAACATAATAAAAGACATTCACAACTGTGGAGAATTACTTCTCTGACCTTTCAGTAAACTTAACTGTGTCATAGTAGGTGTGAAATACAAAATGTCAGACACGGGTTATGTTTTACAGCATGCGTTTATAATCCAAAATGTCAGGGTCGCAACATATTTTCACTGCAAGCGTTCATAAGGGGAGAAGTTTATAATGATGTAGTGCTGTTATGTTACCCTCAATGTCTATGACAAGAGGTCTCATGTATAATAGTGTATAATATTTTCTACTGTATATCTCCCACAGTACACTATGTGCAGAAAAGGCAGTGTATTGAAGTCACTCTCCCAGCACACTAAACCTCTCTCTCCCTGTCTCTCTCCCTCAACCCAGCCCACATGAAAAAATACTATAGTATACCATTATACAAATACTGTAGTGTAGTGTTTTTGTGGACTTTACTGTAGTATTTACTGTAGTGTTTTTGCAGACATTACTGTAGTGTACTGTAGTATTTACTGTAGTATTCAACCCCTTTGTTATGGCAAGCCAAAATAAGTTCAGGAGTAAATATTTGCTGATGTTTGAATGTTTGAATGACTACCTCATCTCTCTACCCAACACATACAATTATCTGTAAGGTCCCTCAGTTGAGCAGTGAATTTCAACCACAAAGAGAAGGGAGGTTTTCCAATGCCTTGCAAAGAAGGGCACTTGGTATATGGGTAAAAAAAAAAAAAATGACATTGAATATCCCTTTGAAGTAAATAATTACACTTTGGATGGTGTATCAATACACCCAGTCACTACAAATATACAGGCGTCCTTCCTAACTCAGCTGCTAGAAAGGAAGGAAACCGCTCAGGGATTTCAGCATGATGCCAATGGTGACTTTAAAACAGTTACAGAGTTTAATGGCTCTTATTGGAGAAAACTGAGGATGGATCAACAACATTGTTGAACTCCACAATACTAACCTAATTAACAGGGTGAAAAATATTCCAAAACATGCATCCTGTTTGCAACAAGGCACTAAAGTAATACTGCAAAAAATCCAAGTGTGGTAAGCTCTTAGAGACTTACCCAGAAAGACTCACAGCTGTAATCGCTGCCAAAGGTGCTTCTACAAAGTATTCCCTCAGGGGTGTGAATACTTATGTAAAATTGATACTATATTTCTGTATTTCATTTTCAATAAATTTGCTAACATTTCTAAAATCATGTTTTCACTTTGTCATTACGGTGTATTGTGTGTCGATGGGTGAGAAATGTAATCCATTTAGAATTCAGGCTGTAACACAACAAAATGTGGAAAAGTCAAGGTGTTAGAATACTTTCTGAAGGCACTGTAGGTAGGACCCGGATCTGAACAGGTTCAGAGCTTCTGCTCTTTTCTATAACCTGTAGTAAAGTAAAGAGACTTGGGCCTTGCAGGGATAGCTCAGGGCTTCCAGCCCTTTTCTACCCCTCTTCTCAGTGTGTCGGTCCAGTCGAGGGTGAGTTTTGGCAAGGGATAAGGGGGAGTGGTGTTGGAGTTCTCCTTTTGTCTTCGACTTGAGGGAGGGGTTGGGTAAGGGATATGAACCCGGTTAAAATTATTAGGTTTAGGGGGTAGGGTTGGGAGTAGGATACGGACCAGGTTACGGGTTTGGGTAGGGGGAGGAATGTAATATCTTTATTAGAAATTTAAAAAATAGGAGATGGGGTGGTGCTTTGTGATTGTGAGTAGTTGGTTGAGTGGTTGTTGATGTTGTTTATGTTTTTGTTTCCATTGTCCAACAGGAGCAGGCAGAGAGGATTACGCGCAGGTCCTCGCCAGAGTAGCAACACAGCGGGCACAAAAGGTATTTGGCCTCAGGTAAGGATTCGGGTAAGTATTGGGTATAGTTATTTCTGTTTAAGGCTTTTCTGGGCAAGTATGCATGTTTTTTTTTTTTTATAGAAAAATATTATGTTTGAGAATTTGCTCAGGGTCGGTATGCATGTATTAAAAGTTCACTCCAGGTAAAATGAGGTAAGTATGCTTTTTAAATGTAGAGCGTTATTTTTCAATGTAGAGCATTATTTAAAGCAGCCTCTGTACTCCTCCATAAGTAGGTAAGAATAAAATAAATACCAGCAGGAGTATAAGCAGCAGTTTAAAAGTGGGTAAAAGTTATGACATGGTAATAACACATTAATAACAATAATTAACTGACTGTACAAGGCTTTAAACAAGCAGGAAAACTGCTTTTCTAGATGCCGGCGATTTTCATTCTGCGTCATTAAGACACGTTATGCCCTGCCACGCATGAGGATTGGGTGATCTCGCTCTCAGAGACCGACTTAAGGTCTTTAATCAGGTCAACACCCGCAAGGCCACGGGGCCCGACGGTATATCAAGGCGCGTTCTCAGCGCATGCGCAGAACAGCTAGCAGGGACTGAACACCTCCCTCTGCAACTTGATCCTGGACTTCCTGACGGGCCGACCACAGGTGTTGAGGGTAAGCAACATCGCCTCCGCCACGCTGACCCTCAACATGGGGGCCCCACAGGAGTGTGTGCTTAGTCCCCTCCTGTACTCCCTGCTCACCGATGACTGCGTGGCCATGCAAGACTCCAACACCATCATCAAGTTTGCTGACGACACAACGGTTATACGCCTGATCACCAGCGACGATGAGACAGCCTACAGGGAGGAGGTCAATGTCCTGGCAGTGTGGTGCCGGAACAACAACCTCTCCCTCAACGTCAGTAAGACCAAGGAGCTGATCGTGGACTGCAAGAAATGGAGGAGTGAGCATGCCCCCATCCACATTGATTGGGCTGCAGTGGATCGGGTCGAGAGGTTCAACTTCCTAGGTGTCCAAATCACTAAGGACTTAAAATGGTCCATACACACGTGCACAGTCATGAAGAATGTGCGACAGCGCCTCTTCCCCTTCAGGAGGTTGAAAAGGTTTGGCATGGGCCCTCAAATCCTCAAAAAGGTCAACAGAAAAGCACAACACTGGGGCTGAGCTCTCTGCCATCCAGGACCTCTATATCAGGGTGTGTGAAAGGAAGGACTCCAGACACCCAAGCCATAGACTGTTCTCTCTGCTCCCACAGGGCAAGTGGTAGTGGTGCATCAAGTCTGACACCAACAGGCTCCTGAACAGCTTAAATGCTCAAGCCATAAGACTGATAAATAGCTAACTAAATAGCTAACAAAATGGTTACACGGACTATCCCAGTTGACTCTCTGCACACTCACAGGGCCCTATACACTCACGCACACTGACACTCAAAATCAAATCAAATCAAATGTATTTGTCACATACACATGGTTAGCAGATGTTATTGCGAGTGTAGCGAAATGCTTGTCTTTCTAGTTCCGACAGTGCAGCAACATCTAGCAAGTAATACCTAACAGTTCCACAACAAAAAGCTAATACACACAACTCTAAGTAAAGGAATGGAATAAGAAAATATAAATATATGGATGAGCAATATCGTTGTCAGAGCGGCGTAGGCTAAGATGCAATAGATACTATAGAATACAGTATATACAGTGGGGAGAACAAGTATTTGATACACTGCCGATTTTGTAGGTTTTCCTACTTACAAAGCATGTAGAGGTCTGTAATTTTTATCATAGGTACACTTCAATTGTGAGAGACGGAATCTCACATTGTATGATTTTTAAGTAATTAATTTGTATTTTATTGCATGACATAAATATTTGATCACCTACCAACCAGTAAGAATTCCGGCTCTCACAGACCTGTTAGTTTTACTTTAAGAAGCCCTCCTGTTCTCCACTCATTACCTACATTAACTGCACCTGTTTGAACTCGTTACCTGTATAAAAGACACCTGTCCACACACTCAATCAAACAGACTCCAACCTCTCCACAATGGCCAAGACCAGAGAGCTGTGTAAGGACATCAGGGATAAAATTGTAGACCTGCACAAGGCTGGGATGGGCTACAGGACAATAGGCAAGCAGCTTGGTGAGAAGGCAACAACTGTTGGCGCAATTATTAGAAAATGGAAGAAGTTCAAGTGTACGGTCAATCACCCTCGGTCTGGGGCTCCATGCAAGATCTCACCTCGTGGGGCATCAATGATCATGAGGAAAGTGAGGGATCAGCCCAGAATTACACGGCAGGACCTGGTCAATGACCTGAAGAGAGCTGGGACCACAGTCTCAAAGAAAACCATTAGTAACACACTACGCCGTCATGGATTAAAATCCTGCAGCGCACGCAAGGTCCCCCTGCTCAAGCCAGCGCATGTCCAGGCCTGTCTGAAGTTTGCCAATGACCATCTGGATGATCCAGAGGAGGAATGGGAGAAGGTCATGTGGTCTGATGAGACAAAAATAGAGCTTTTTGGTCTAAACTCCACTCGCCGTGTTTGGAGGAAGAAGAAGGATGAGTACAACCCCAAGAACACCATCCAAACCGTGAAGCATGGAGGTGGAAACATCATTCTTTGGGGATGCTTTTCTGCAAAGGGGACAGGACGACTGCACCGTATTGAGGGGAGGATGGATGGGGCCATGTATCGCGAGATCTTGGCCAACAACCTCCTTCCCTCAGTAAGAGCATTGAAGATGGGTCGTGGCTGGGTCTTTCAGCATGACAACGACCCGGAACACACAGCCAGGGCAACTAAGGAGTGGCTCCGTAAGAAGCATCTCAAGGTCCTGGAGTGGCCTAGCCAGTCTCCAGACCTGAACCCAATAGAAAATCTTTGGAGGGAGCTGAAAGTCCGTATTGCCCAGCGACAGCCCCGAAACCTGAAGGATCTGGAGAAGGTCTGTATGGAGGAGTGGGCCAAAATCCCTGCTGCAGTGTGTGCAAACCTGGTCAAGACCTACAGGAAACGTATGATCTCTGTAATTGCAAACAAAGGTTTCTGTACTAATAAAATGCAAATTAATTACTTAAAAATCATACAATGTGATTTTCTGGATTTTTTTTGTCTCTCACAGTTGAAGTGAACCTATGATAAAAAATTACAGACCTCTACATGCTTTGTAAGTAGGAAAACCTGCAAAATCGGCAGTGTATCAAATACTTGTTTTCCCCACTGTATATATATATATATATATATATATATATATATATATATATATATATATATATATATATATATATACACAGGCTTCCAGGGTATGCAATTTTGGGGCTTCACCATGTTTTATCAAAATGTACAGCCATGAGTCATCCGCATAGCAGTGAAAGTTGACATTGTGCTTCCGATTGACATCACGAAGAGGTAGAATATATAGTAAAAACAATAGTGGTCCCAAAACGGAACCTTGAGGAACGCCAAAGCTTACAATTGATTTGTCAGAGGACAAACAGATGCAGAGCCTTGGTCTGGCGCCGTTAAAAGGTAATTTACCACCTCCACGAGTGCATTCTCAGTGCTATGATGGGGTCTAAAACCAGACTGAAGCAGTTTTTTTTTATTTCCGGGTCAAGGTTTGGCTTTTTCAAGAGAGGCTTTATTACTGCCACTTTTAGTGAGTTTGGTACACATCCGGTGGATAGGGAGCAATTTATTATGTTCAACATAGGAGGGCCAAGCACAGGAAGTAGCTCTTTCAGTAGTTTAGTTGGAATAGGGTCCAGTATGCAGCTTGAAGGTTTAGAGGCCATGACTATTTTCATGAATGTGTCAAGAGATACAGGATTAAACAGTTATTACAAGTAAAAACCAGGTGGCCAAGTAACAACAAACAGCACAGCAGCACGGAGAAAATTAAATAATGTATTTCTGTGTCTTATTTTTAATACAATTGCAAAAATTTCAAAAAACCTGTTTTCGCTTTGTCATTATGGGGTATTGGGTGTAGATTTATGAGGATTTGTTTTTGTTAAATCAATTTTAGAATAAGGCTGTAACGTACCAAAATGTAGAAAAAGGGAAGGTGTCTGAATACTCTCCGAATGCACTGAACAAAAATATAAACGTAACATGTAATGTTTCATGAGCTGAAATAAAAGATCCCATAATTTTTCCATTCAAACAAAAAGCATATTTCTCACAAATGTTGTGCACAAATTTGTTTACATCCCTGTTAGTAAATGTTTATCCTTTGTCATGATAATCCATCCGCCTGATAGGTGTGGCATATCAAGAAGCTGATTAAATAGCATGATCATTACACAGGTGCACCTGGTGCTGGGGACAATAAAAAGGCCACTCTAAAATGTGCAGTTTTGTCATACAACATAATGCCACAGATGAGGGAGTGTGCAATTGGCATGCTGACTGCAGGAATGTCCACCAAAGCTGTTGCCAGAGAATGTAATGTTCATTTCTCTACCATAAGCCGCCTCCAACGTCGTTTTAGAAAATTTGGCAGTATGTCCAACCGGCCTCATAACCACAGACCACGTGTAACCACGCCAGCCCTCCACATCTGGCTTCTTCACCTGCAGGATTGTCTGCGACCAGCCACCCGGACAGCTGATGAAACTGAGGAGTATTTCTGTCTGTACTAAAGCCCTTTTGTTGGGAAAAACGAATTCTGATTGGCTGGGCCTGAACAAAAAAAATATAAACGCAACATGCAACAATTTCAATGATTTTACTGAGTTACAGTTCATATAAGGAAATCTGTCAATTGAAATAAATAAATCAGGCTCTAATCTATGGATTTCAAATGACTGGGCAGGAGTGCATCCATGGGTGGGCCTGGAAGGGCGTAGGCCCACTCACTTGGGAGCCAGGCCCACCCATGGATGTGCTCCTGCCCAGTCATTTGAAATCCATAGATTAGGGCCTAATGAATTTATTTAAAGACACTAGAACCATTACAATTATTACAATTGGAGTAATGTTCTTTTTCAGCAGGGCTTGCATGATTCAGTTTAGCACACTTGGCAAACAACAGCTGGCAGAGCGGTTAGGATCTCGTTGCATACTGTACCAAGTCAACACGCTGGGCTCGGGCCTTTTCCGTTTGAGACCCGGGGACTCGGCATGGACTCGGACCAGGTGAATCCAGGTGAAAGCTTTGATCACTTATTGAAGTCACTTGTTAAATCCACTTCAATCAGTGTAGATGAAGGGGAGGAGACAGGTTACCCCCCTACAGTCTATTGATGCACCGGTGAGTCAATCTAAGTAACATAATGAAAAAATCCCAATCAAAATGTTCCTAAACACTTCTACATTCATGTGGTTGGTACCATGATTACGGATAATCTTGAATGAATCGTGAATAATGGTGATTGAGAAAGTTACAGAGGGTCAAATATCATACCCTCAAGACATGCTAACCTCTCACCATTACAATAACAGGGGATGTTAGCATGTCTTGGGGGTATGGTCTTTGACCCTCTGTAACTGCGCTCAGATCATTCTGCAGGCAGCATAGAGAATAAAAATACATGTTTAGAACTGATAATTGATCGCATGGTGCAATAATGAATGCAATTAATTGATTATTGAATGTTATTGATGGACACACAGCTTTGTAGAACCGAGGCTACCAAGAACCAAGGCTAGAACCAAGATCCAAGGCTACACAGCCTGCCTCTGCTCAACACTCGTGAACAAATTGTTTGGGGGGGGCTGCTGCAGTTCGGAATGATATGTGCTTATCGCCCTCGCGGCAGCAAGTCATTCCGCCTAGTCGTTCACAATATATCAATAAAAGGTATCAATAAATCATCTTATTGGTATGGCTAGCAATCACAAATGTACATTGTTTGAAGCACACTTTTATAAGTCTCAGTCACAAATGACAGCTCCAATAAGCCTATGACGAGATCATAACTCTTTTGAGTTGTTTTCAATTCATCGTTCACTATGAGGGTATCCTGCATGCTCTGGCCATTACTGAATCAAATGAATGAAATTAGTTGAAAGATTAGTTATTTTTACTGAACGAGTTGAAAAGATCTGAGTCAGTAAAAAGAGTCGAACTTAGTGCTTTTATGTAAATGCAGGTCCTGATGCACTGGCCATATGCAGGCATGAATATTCATGCTGATTCAGAACATGCCCTGCCTGCTCTGGCCTAAACACTGTCTTTCTTCTGCCCTCATTATTCTGACTCGCTGAGAAACAGCAACAAGGCAAAGAACAGGAGGGGAGTGCAAAGTCACACTGCAGCAGAGAAACTTCAGACTCCATGTGACCAAAAAGGCAACACAAGCAAAACAAACTCAAGGGCATGAAAGTATACGCTGCAACATATTTTGATGAATGTCAGACCTACTGTAACTAATTGCAGAATGGAAGAGGAACAGAGGTAAAGCTGTCAAAATAAGCATTTCAAACAAGGAAGTTGAGTGTCTACATTCTAACGCGTACTGGATGTCACTTTGTTACAAAGACTTCATTACCCTGCCTTCTATGGCAGGAGTCCAAACACAGGAGGGCTTTGTCACTCATCAAATGAATCAATGTGTGCGTGTTGTGCGTGCATGCTTGCTTGCCTGCTCGTGCGTGCATCTGTGTGTGTGCGCACACTGTCTGACTCTGTGTGTAACCAGGTTTCCCTACGTGTGTGTGGCAGACCTAGTTGCCAGGGAGATGAACCGAGATACAGTATGGTCACAATGTAAGCACTTTCTGTGCCTTGTCTTTTAGTGTATCGTTATCATGACATGTCACTGAACATCACTAATCTCTCAGACTGAATAAACCACAGCATGCCCTGTGAGACCAGTTCTTCCAGTCTAGCATACCAGAGAGATATCAAGGGAATTAGCCTGAGGCTGCAGCTATAGACCCCTGTGCATACAGACACAACACATACAGCTACACTGCTCAACAAATTCTCCTTTTATGGCAGCAGGCACAATTATTTTTTTTGTAACACTGCAAGACAATCGAGTGACAAGTCAAAGTCACATCAACGGGTAACAAATAAAGCAATGCAACAGTTATATACAGTTTGCGTGAGTAGGGCTGTTGCAGTGACCGTATTACCGCCACAACTGTGGTCAAGAGTCATGAAAGCAGTCAAATTCCACGTGACCATTTAGTCGCGGTATTTAGGCTTCTCCAAGCTCTGATGCTGCTGATGGTCATTAGTAGCCTACCAAACTTGCTAACTGCCTGGCACTCAGCATTCTATTGTCCAACTAATCACTCTGACATAAATGCAAATGTGAAAAAAAGAAGAAAAAGACTCCTCTGTAGGTTAGACCTACTATATTTATTTCATAACTTTCCTAATAATAAGCACATTGTTTCTCTTTACAACAGGAGTATAGCCTACTTGGCTGGCATGAACATTGACCACGGGAAAAGCGTCCTCCATCGAGACAGGTGCATGATAATGGTCCATTCTAAATCAAAACAAATTTCACACATACACTACCAGTCAAACGTTTGGACACACCTCATTCAAGGGTTTTTCTTTATTTTTACAATTTTCTACATTGTACAATAGTAGTGACGACATAAAAACTACGAAATAACACATATGGAATCATGTAGTAAGCAAAAAAATTTAAACAAATCAAAATATATTTTATATTTGAGTTTCTTCAATGTAGCCACTTTTGCCTTGATGACAGCATTGCACACTCTTGGCATTCTCTCAACCAGCTTCATGAGGTAGTCACCTGGAATGCATTTCAATTAACAGGTGTGCCTTCTTAAAAGTTAATTTGTGGAATTTCTTTCCTTCTTAATGCGTTTCAGCCAATCAGTTTTGTTGTGACAACGTAGGGGTGGTATACAGAAGATAGCCCTATTTGGTAAAAGACCAAGTCCATACTATGGCAAGAACAGCTCAAATAAGCAAAGAGGAATGACAGTCCATCATTACTTTAAGACATGAAGGTCAGTCAATACGGAACATTTCAAGAACTTTTAAAGTTTCTTGAAGTGCAGTTGCAAAAACCATCAAGCTCTATGATGAAACTGGCTCTCATGAGGACCACCACAGGAATGGAAGACCCAGAGTTACCTCTGCTGCAGAGGAGAAGTTCATTAGAGTTACCAGCCTCAGAAATTGCAGCCCAAATAAATGCTTCACAGAGTTTAAGTAACAAACACATCTCAACATCAACTGTTCAGAGGAGACTGTGTGAATCACGCCTTCATGGTGGAATTGCTGTAAAGAAACAACTACTAAAGGACACCAATAAGAAGAAGAGACTTGCTTGGGCCAAGAAACACAAGCAATGGACATTAGACCGGTGGAAATGTGTCGTTTGGTCTGGAGTCCAAATGTGAAATGTTTGGTTCCAACCGCCGTGTCTTTGAGAGATGCAGTGTGGGTGAACGGATTATCTCCGCATGTGTAGTTCCCACCGTGAAGCATGGAGGAGGAGGTGTTATGGTGTGAGGGTGCTTTGCTGGTGACACTGTCTGTGATTTATTTAGAATTCAAGGCACACTTAACCAGCATGGCTACCACAGCATTCTGCAGCGATACGCCATCCCGTCTGGTTTGGGCTTAGTGGAACTATAATTTGTTTTTCAACAGGACATTGACCCAACACACCTCCAGGCTGTGTAAATGCTATTTTACCAAGAAGGAGAGTGATGGAGTGCTGCATCAGATGACCTGGCCTCAACAATCTCCCGACCTCAACCCAATTGAGATGGTTTGGGACGAGTTGGACCGCAGAGTGAAGGAAAAGCAGCCAACAAGTGCTTAGCATATGTGTGAACTCCTTCAAGACTGTTGGAAAAGCATTCCAGGTGAAGCTTGTTTAGAGAATGCCAAGAGTGTGCAAAGCTGTCATCAAGGCAAAGGGTGGCTACTTTGAAGAATCTCAAATATAAAAATATTTTGATTTGTTTAACACTTTTTTGGTTACTCCATATGTGTTATTTCATAGTTCTGATGTCTTCACTATTATTCTACAGTGTAGAAAATAGTAAAAATAAAGAAAAACCCTTGAATTAGTAGGTGTGTTCAAAATTTTGACTGGTGCTGTATATTATTTTGTACAGTGGGGAGAACAAGTATTTGATACATGCAGGTTTTCCTACTTACAAAGCATGTAGAGGTCTGTAATATTTATCATATATACACTTCAACTGTGAGAGACGAAATCTAAAACAAAAATCCAGAAAATCACATTGTATGATTTTTAAGTAATTAATTTGCATTTTATTGCATGACATAAGTATTTGATACATCAGAAAAGCAGAACTTAATATTTGGTACAGAAACCTTTGTTTGCAATTACAGAGATCATACGTTTCCTGTAGGTCTTGACGAGGTTTGCACACACTGCAGCAGGGATTTTGGCCCACTCCTCCATACAGACCTTCTCCAGATTCCTCAGGTTTCGGGGCTGTCGCTGGGCAATACAGACTTTCAGCTCCCTCCAAATATGTTCTATTGGGTTCAGGTCTGGAGACTGGCTAGGCCACTCCAGGACCTTGAGATGCTTCTTACGGAGCCACTCCTTAGTTGCCCTGGCTGTGTGTTTCGGGTCGTTGTCATGCTGGAAGACCCAGCCACGACCCATCTTCAATGCTCTTACTGAGGGAAGGTTGTTGGCCAAGATCTTGCGGTACATGGCCCCATCCATCCTCCCCTCAATACGGTGCAGTCGTCCTGTCCCCTTTGCAGAAAAGCATCCCCAAAGAATGATGTTTCCACCTCCATGCTTCACGGTTGGGATGGTGTTCTTGGGGTTGTACTCATCCTTCTTCTTCCTCCAAACACAGCGAGTGGAGTTTAGACCAAAAAGCTCTATTTTTGTCTCATCAGACCACATGACCTTCTCCCATTCCTCCTCTGGATCATCCAGATGGTCATTGGCAAACTTCAGACGGGCCTGGACATGCGCTGGCTTGAGCAGGGGGACCTTGCGTGCGCTGCAGGATTTTAATCCATGACGGCGTAGTGTGTTACTAATGGTTTTCTTTGAGACTGTGGTCCCAGCTCTCTTCAGGTCATTGACCAGGTCCTGCCGTGTAGTTCTGGGCTGATCCCTCACCTTCCTCATGATCATTGATGCCCCACGAGGTGAGATCTTGCATGGAGCCCCAGACCGAGGGTGATTGACCGTCATCTTGAACTTCTTCCATTTTCTAATAATTGCGCCAACAGTTGTTGCCTTCTCACCAAGCTGCTTGCCTAATGTCCTGTAGCCCATCCCAGCCTTGTGCAGGTCTATAATTTTATCCCTGATGTCCTTGGCCATTGTGGAGAGGATGGAGTCTGTTTGATTGAGTGTGTGGACAGGTGTCTTTTATACAGGTAACGAGTTCAAACAGGTGCAGTTAATGCAGGTAATGAGTGGAGAACAGGAGGGCTTCTTAAAGAAAAACTAACAGGTCTGTGAGAGCCGGAATTCTTACTGGTTGGTAGGTAGGTGATCAAATACTTATGTCATGCAATAAAATGCAATAAAATGCAAATTAATTACTTAAAAATCAGACAATGTGATTTTCTGGATTTTTGTTTTAGATTCCGTCTCTCACAGTTGAAGTGTACCTATGATAAAAATGACAGACCTCTACATGCTTTGTAAGTAGGAAAACCTGCAAAATCGGCAGTGTATAAAATACTTGTTCTCCCCACTGTATATGTAAAGACAATATTAAATGAAGAATAGTGTGATGGGTGACAATATTAGCCTATCACTTGTGAATTCTATGTTAACACTAGTGAACAATGATGCCCAGCATAAGGCAAGAAAACATGTACATTTTTTTGGATACTTTTTCTAATCATAGTCGCACACCTCATGTAGCCTAGCCCATAGGCCTAAATGTTTTGATAAGGTTTGTAACACAACTAAAGTGGCCAAATAACTTCTTAAAATTAAGCACATTAATCCGCATTACAAGGGGTGTAGATTCTAACTGGCAAAGGTTTTGGGGGGATGCTAGTGGTTGTATTAATTTGGGATCTATCGCATCCCACAACTGTCCCAGACAATGTTTGGAATATTTATTTCTCACACAGAATAGAATAGGTCAACTTTTGTACTATGGGGGATAGTAGATTGACATAGGCTAGTGTTTTTGCTGTTCATTAGGCCTACTCATCTTGTTGTCTCACAAAAAGTTCAGTTCTTCCAATATCTTCAATATGCACCTCGGAATTGGAAAAGGAAAAGGACGCGCGCAGATGTGTCCCCGATGTGTCGGTCTTCACTTGTAGCCGGTAAAAAATACCCAATCCCGTGATTGAGAGCCTTGAAAGTGAGAGGTGCGTCGGAGCACGCAGCACTCAGGGAAAAGGGAATTATAATTATTATATTTAGCCCAAGGGCACAACGGCCACTGGCCGCAAAAGGCATGGATTTTTTTAGGGTGCATTATGACCACACAAAGGGGATGCCGCCTGGAAATTCGAGGCATAATCAAGTGCTTGTCAAATTGTGAATGAGAGACTGATGAAGGGTGTACAGCCTGCGCAAAAAACAAAGTAGAGCTCATGCCTTTCATGCGACTTTTTTTCAAATCATCATTAGAGTCGCATCATGCAGCCTTACAATGTTTTAAAAATGAAAACATATAGCCCAACTTTTGTAGAACAACTGAAGTTACATTAATAACTCTAAATTAAGCATATAGGAGTACCTATTTCTTTGTTAACCACTCAACACAGAATAGCCGCATATGCGCAGTCCCTCAAATCGTTTGGAGAACATATCCTTTAGGCTATTTTATTCAGCTTTGTTCAATTGTAATCTTCATACTATAAAATAATGCCATGGAATTCTAAGCAAATCTTGTCTGCTTAATGAACTAGTGTAGCCCACAGCCATATGGCATAGCCTGATCAGGACCTAACATAAGGACAACTCAGAGTATGTTATTCTGTTCTTCTGAAATAGACTAAGTTTTCTTCATATCATGTTTCTTTATGTCACGATTCTCTAAAGCAGAACCCAGAAGCAGACCAGGACAAGGTGAGTAGAACGAAGGTGAGTATTTATTAACAGACTCAAATGTGGAAGCAGAATAATCCAGGAGACGGAGCGGGCAGCGGAGGTGAGTTGGTGGGAGTGAATAGGCAGATCCAATGATGTCACAGAAGCCACCGACGACCAGGCAGGGGTGGGGTGAATGTTCCGGGAGAATGACTGTAGACAGAGTAAACGGAGGTGAGTACACGGCAAGCAAAAAGTACAGAACAACAAAACTAACTCTAGTAAACTTGAGGCTGATACACTGACACAACATACTGTTCATGGCTAACGATCCGGCAGGGAATGGATGTCAGGTCAGAGAATATATGAAGTGGAGAGGTGATGATCAGGACCAGGTGTGCAGATAGCTGATGAGATGCAGGTGCGGGTAATAGAGAGATCTCCCGCCTAGCTTCATCGCCCGGCAACCAGACAGGGTGCGTTCAGGAACCTCAGGAAACAGACTCCAGGACAGAAAACAGGCAACACAGGCAGAAACAGACTCAGGAAGCGGGATTCATGACAGTACCCCCCCTCCGACGAACGCCACCGGGTGGACTACCCGGAGCACCAGGATGGAGGCGGTAGAAGTCACGAAGAAGGTCAGCATCAAGGATCTGACGCCAAGGAATCCAACTCCTCTCCTCAGGACCATACCCCTCCCAGTCCACGAGATACTGGAAACCCCGGCCCCGCCGTTTGGAATCCATGATGCGGCTCACCGTGTAGACAGGACCACCTCCGATCATCCGAGGAGGAGGAGGAGGAGGGGGCAGCAGAGGACTGAGGAGAACAGGCTTGAGGCAGGAGACATGAAAGGTGGGATGGACTCTGAGCGTTCTAGGCAATTTGAGTCGGACCACCACAGGATTAATGAGTCTCTCCACCACAAACGGACCAATGAACTTCGGTGACAGCTTCCTCGACTCAGTCCGCAGAGGAAGATCCTGTGTAGCCAACCAGACCTTATCTCCGACGGCATAAGCGGGGGCTGGAATACGGCGACGATTCGCCTGGAGCTGATACCGGTCAGAAACTCTAAGGAGGGCCTTTCTGGCCCGATGCCAGGTCCGGTGGCAACGACGAATGTGGGCCTGGACAGAGGGAACCGAGAGATCTTTCTCCTAAGAAGGAAACAAGGGAGGTTGGTAGCCATACAGGCACTGGAAGGGAGACATCCCAGTGGCAGAAGTAGGGAGAGTATTATGGTCATACTCGACCCATGGCAACTGAGAGACCCAAGAGGTGGGGTTGGAGGAGACAAGGCAGCGCAGCGTGGACTCCATCTTCTGGTTGGCTCTCTCCGCCTGACCATTAGATTGGGGGTGAAATCCAGATGTGAGACTGACTGTAGCTCCAATGGCCAAACAGAAGGATTTCCAGACAGCAGAGGTAAACTGAGGACCACGGTCAGAAACTATGTCACTGGGCAACCCGTGGACCCTGAAAACCTCCCTAACAAGGATCTCGGACGTCTCAGAGGCAGAGGGAAGCTTGGAGATGGGCACAAAGTGGGCGAACTTGCTGAATCTGTCCACAATAGTCAGAATGACCGTGTTCCCATCAGAAGAGGGCAACCCAGTGACAAAGTCCAGGGCCAGATGCGACCATGGTCGCCGGGGAATAGGTAGGGGGTGAAGAAGTCCAGAGCTGGGCCGATTGGTACTGTTATTCTGCGCACAAGCTGGACAAGCAGCAACAAACTTCCGGGTATCTTCTCCCATGGCAGGCCACCAAAATCGTCTGCGTAGTAACGCCATCGTCCGAGCCACACCAGGGTGACAAGCCATCTTGCTGGCGTGGGACCATTGGAGGACAGCAGAACGGACAGACTCTGGCACAAACAACCGACCGTGTGGACCGTTACCGGGACCGGGCTGTGTCCGAAGGGCCGCCATAACCTCCTCCTCAATCCTCCACGTAACTGCTCCCACGACGAAGTTCTGGGGAAGAATCGTCTCAGTCTTGGCCCCACTCTCCTCCGTCTTGGAGAACATCCGGGACAAGGCGTCCGCCTTGCCGTTCTTCGAACCAGGTCGGAACGTCAGGGAAAAATTAAAGCGTCCAAAAAACAAAGCCCACCTGGCCTGACAGGAGTTGAGACGTCTAGCCGATTGCACATAAGCAAGATTCTTGTGGTCAGTCCAGACAATAAATGGTTGCTCCGCCCCCTCCAACCAGTGGCGCCACTCCTCCAAGGCAAGTTTCACAGTGAGAAGCTCCCGGTTACCCACATCGTAGTTTCTCTCCGCAAGCGAAAGACGACGAGAGTAGAAGGCGCAGGGATGGAGTTTACCGTCAGTGGAGCTTCGCTGGGACAGGGTGGCGCCAACCCCCACATCAGACGCGTCCACTTCAACGACAAACTGATGGGCAGTGTCAGGTTGAGAGAGAATCGGGGCGTTGGTGAATCGACTCTTCAAATCCAGAAATGCTCGGTCTGCCTCAGGATTCCAACAGAAGGTTCTGGTGCTAGAAGTCAGGGCAGTTAATGGAGCGGCCACACGGCTGTAATCACGGATAAATCTACGATAGAAATTCGCAAACCCCAGAAACCTCTGGAGCTGCAATCTTATACCGGGCTGGACCCAATCCAGAACCGCCCTAACCTTCTCTTGGTCCATCTTAATCTCTCCCCTGGAGATGATGTACCCGAGGAAGGCGTGAAAATCACACTTCTCTGCCTTCACAAACAGGCGGTTCTCCAACAATCACTGCAGAACCTGCTTGACATGCTGGACGTGGCTGGAAAGCTCCTTAGAGAAGATAAGACTGTCATCCAGGTACACAAACACAAAAAGACCGATCATATCTCTCAGGACGTCATTCACCATACTCTGGAACACTGCTGGAGCATTGGTCAGTCCAAACGGCATCACCTGATACTCGAAATGACCCATCTGTGTATTGAAACCAGTCAACCACTCGTCCCCCTCTCTGATCCGGACCAGATGATACGCATTGCGTAGATCCAACTTAGTGAACACAGTAGCACCCTGTAAGGAGTCGAAAGCAGAGCTCATCAAGGGCAGGGGATACTTGTTCTTGACCGTAATATCATTCAAACCCCGATAATCAATACAAGGTCGAAGAGAGCCAACCTTCTTACTCACAAAAAAGAATCCTGCCCCCAGGGGTGATGACGAGGGACGAATGAGACCAGCAGCTAGAGACTCCTTTATGTAGGTCTCCAAAGCTTCCTGTTCAGGTCGAGAGATACTGTATAACCGTCCCTTGGGATAGGCAGCTCCAGGGAACAGGTTAATGGCACAATCATATGGTCAGTGGGGAGGAAGTGACAGAGCATTCTGCTTAATGAACACTTCACCCAAATCGTGATATGTTTCAGGAACCAGGGACAAATCTGGGGGGTAGAATCAATGACCTGACTGGGAACAGAATGGGAACAGGCAGTCTTAAGGCAGTTAGCATGACATTCATGTCACGGTTTACTAAGCCAGAACCCAGAAGCAGACCAGGACAGGGTGAGTTGAAACGAAGGTGAGTATTTATTTAACAGATTCAAAAAACGATGTAGAATAATCCAGGGGACAGAGCGGACGGCGGAGATGAGTTGGTGGAGGTGCAGTGGTAGATCCAAGAATGGCTCGGCAGCCGCCGACAACCGGGCAGGGGTTGGGTGAAGGTTCCGGGAGATTGATGTTCATGGCTAACGATCCGGCAGGGAATGGATGTCAGGTCAGGGCTTAAGAAGGGTGATGATCAGGACCAGGTGTGCAGACCGCTGATGAGATGCAGGTGCGGTTAATCGGGAGATCTCCCGCCTAGCAACCTCGCCCGGCAACCAGGCCGGGAGCGTTCACGAACCCTCAGGAAACTGGAGATTCCGAGCAGAAAAATGGCAACACAGGCAGGAACCGACTCAGGATGCAGGGTTCATGACAATTCAATGCTCCAACTAGTTACCTTGCCAGTCACCCAATCGAACGTGGGATTGTGTTCTCTCAGCCAGGGGTATCCAAGAACCAGAGGAACATGGGGAGAAGGCAGAATGAAGAAGGAGATAACCTCTGAATGATTCCCTGACAACAGCATCTTAACCGGTTCAGTCCTCATCGTGATACGTGCCAGACTACTGCCGTTCAGAGTGGTAGCTTCAATGGCTTCCGGTAATTGCTCCTTGGAAAGCCCCAGCTGTTCCACCAAGTCGGCATCAATAAAGCTGCCATCGACACCTGAATCGATAAAAGCGTTAATCGCTAAAGTCTGTTTCTTGTTCATGAGGGTTGCAGGAAAACGGGGTCTGACAGGGCAATTGAGAGGTTGAAACTGGCTCGCTAAAAGTCCTCCCAAACTTAGCGAGCCGGGCAGTTTAACGGGCGCTGGGAACAAGCGGAGATGTAATGTACCGAGCTACCACAGTAGAGGCAGCTGTTGGTCTCACGTCTACGTTGGCGCTCCTCCTTGGTTAACCCGCCCCACTTGCATGGTTTCAGGATCTGGAGGCAGGACCTCTCCACTAATCCCGTGTGGTGAATAATGATCGACTCGTTCTGGTCCACTTCCTGAACTGAATGGTAACCGAGTAGCTGATTGATTGGACCTGCCCCATTGCTTCTCCCTCCTTCTCTCTCGGACTCTGTTATCCACCAAAATAGATAATGCTACCAAACTGCCAGGTAACTAGGCTCCGGATAGGAGATCAGCTCATCCTTGAGTTGCTCCGACAACCCCTGATAATAAACCGCTTGTAGTGACTCCTCATTCCACCCACTCTCCACAGCCAAGGTCCTGAATTCGATAACAAAGTTTGCCATACTGCGAGCTCCTTGGCAAAGAGAGAACAAACGCTTAGCTGCGTCCTTACCTCGGACTGGATGGTCAAAAAGCTTCCTCATCTCTGCCGTGAACTCCTGGTATGACGCCATGCAGGTGTCCTGTCATTTCCATACGGCTGAAGCCCACTCCAGAGCTCTTCCACGCAGCAGTTCAATAACAAAAGCTATCCTAGCCTTGTCTGTGGCGTAAGAGTGGGGCTGCAGATCAAACACTAATCCACACTGCATAAGAAATGAACGGCATCTTCCCAAATCCCCTTCGTACTTATCTGGCGTCGGAACCTTGGGCTCACGGAAGGAATCAGCTCCAGAAGCGGCAGGTGAGAGGGGTGAAGCAGGTGGTGGATGATCCGCCGGCAAACTGAGCTGAGCCTGGATACTCGTCAGACTAGCAGAAAAGTTCCGAACCGAAAACGCTATCTCCTGTAGCGCCGTGCTGTGTTGTCCCAACATCTTCTCCTGATGGGTAATGGCATGGCGAACGGAGTCCAGGTCCGCTGAGTTCATCCTCGGCCGGATCATTCTGTCACGATTCTCTAAAGCAGAACCCAGAAGCAGACCAGGACAAGGTGAGTAGAACGAAGGTGAGTATTTATTAACAGACTCAAATGTGGAAGCAGAATAATCCAGGAGACGGAGTGGGCAGCGGAGGTGAGTTGGTGGGAGTGAATAGGCAGATCCAATTATGTCAAAAAAGCCCCCGATGACCAGGCAGGGGTGGGGGTGAATGTTCTGGGAAAATGACTGTAGACAGAGTAAACGGAGGTGAGTACACGGCAAGCAAAAAGTACAGAACAACAAAACTAACTCTAGTAAACTTGAGGCTGATTCGCTGACACAATATACTGTTCATTGCTAACGATCCGACAGGGAATGGATGTCAGGTCAGAGCTTATGAAGTGGAGAGGTGATGATCAGGACCAGCTGTGCAGATAGCTGATGAGATGCAGGTGCGGGTAATAGAGAGATCTCCCGCCTAGCTTCATCGCCCGGCAACCAGACAGGGTGCGTTCAGGAACCTCAGGAAACAGACTCCAGGACAGAAAACAGGCAACACAGGCAGAAACAGACTCAGGAAGCGGGATTCATGACATATGTGTGTGTGTGTGTGTGTGTGTGTGTGTGTGTGTGTGTGTGTGTGTGTGTGTGTGTGTGCACTCCCCCCTCTCTCTTTCTCCCTCCTGTCTTTTCAGGGCAAGCCCCTCCCCTCTGTGGTCATTATGATCTGATTGGTTAATGAGAGGAAATTAGAGTTTTAGCTCCGTTAGAAGAGACAAACAACCCCAACCCAACCCCAGAAGAATGGGCTGTAGCTTAGCTGAAAGCCAGTCAATAGGATACACAGGGATTACCGCTTAACATAACCATCAATAACAGATACTATGCTTGCTAATGCTAACAAGAAATTAACATTTAGCATACTCTGGGATGACAAAACTGTATTGGATGATTCGGAGAGAATCCACTTGTGATAGAGTGGGTGGACTAACAAATCAAGATGCCAGAATTAACATCATCATTCAAGTTCGGCTTCTCACCATCTGAAGAAAATATTGGAAGAGTTGGTAAAGAATGGAGATCTGGGAGGCCAGTCCTGGACGGAGGTTGTGCTGAGCCTGCTGGCAGGGCCAACCCCCGGCCTTAGGCCAAGGTTGTGCTGAACCCCCATTGTGCAGGAAGCCTGGTTGGGCAAGACAATGTGGAGGAGAGGGGGTGGAGGAGAGGGGGTGGCAAGGGGTTGGTTGGATTGGCAGCGAGCAGTAACAGTAGTAACTGGTTGTGAGACAGCATATGCAATGGAGTGAAGGTTGGACACTGCTTAAATACTGTGAAGGTTGTTGATTGTCAATGGTGTGCAGATGTGTGAAGCAGGATTCTGGGTATTTTATTCAGGTGTGCCCACATGTGTAGCCTAAAAAACAAGGTTCATGAAATCGATAACTTATTAGAAACAGAAAGCATTCATATAATGGCTTTCTCAAACTCACTTAGATAACTCCTTTGATGATACAGTGGTAGCAATACAAGGACATACAGTGGGGGAAAAAAGTATTTAGTCAGCCACCAATTGTGCAAGTTCTCCCACTTAAAAAGATGAGAGAGGCCTGTAATTTTCATCATAGGTACACGTCAACTATGACAGACAAATTGAGAAAAAAAATCCAGAAAATCACATTGTAGGATTTTTTATGAATTTATTTGCAAATTATGGTGGAAAATAAGTATTCGGTCACCTACAAACAAGGAAGATTTCTGGCTCTCACAGACCTGTAACTTCTTCTTTAAGAGGCTCCTCTGTCCTCCACTCGTTACCTGTATTAATGGCACCTGTTTGAACTTGTTATCAGTATAAAAGACACCTGTCCACAACCTCAAACAGTCACACTCCAAACTCCACTATGGCCAAGACCAAAGAGCTGTCAAAGGACACCAGAAACAAAATTGTAGACCTGCACCAGGCTGGGAAGACTGAATCTGCAATAGGTAAGCAGCTTGGTTTGAAGAAATCAACTGTGGGAGCAATTATTAGGAAATGGAAGACATACAAGACCACTGATAATGGGCGGCAGGTAGCTTAGTGGTTAAGAGCGTTGTGCCAGTAACCGAAAGGTCGCTGGTTCTAATCCCCGAGCTGACTAGATGAAAAATCTGTCGATGTGCCCTTGAGCAAGGCACTTAACCCTAATTGCTCCTGTAAGTCGCTATGGATAAGAGCGTCTGCTAAATGACTAAAATGTACATGTATAATATCCCTCGATCTGGGGCTCCACGCAAGATCTCACCCTGTGGGGTCAAAATGATCACAAGAACGGTGAGCAAAAATCCCAGAACCACACGGGGAGACCTAGTGAATGACCTGCAGAGAGCTGGGGACAAAGCCTACCATCAGTAACACACTACGCCGCCAGGGACTCAAATCCTGCAGTGCAAGACGTGTCCCCCTGCTTAAGCCAGTACATGTCCAGGCCCGTCTGAAGTTTGCTAGAGTGCATTTGGATGATCCAGAAGAGGATTGGGAGAATGTCATATGGTCAGATGAAACCAAAATAGAACTTTTTGGTAAAAACTCAACTCGTCGTGTTTGGAGGACAAAGAATGCTGAGTTGCATCCAAAGAACACCATACCTACTGTGAAGCATGGGGGTGGAAACATCATGCTTTGGGGCTGTTTTTCTGCTAAGGGACCAGGATGACTGATTCGTGTAAAGAATGAATGGGGCCATGTATCGTGAGATTTTGAGTGAAAACCTCCTTCCATCAGCAAGGGCATTGAAGATGAAACGTGGCTGGGTCTTTCAGCATGACAATGATCCCAAACACACCGCCCGGGCAACGAAGGAGTGGCTTCGAAGAAGCATTTCAAGGTCCTGGAGTGGCTCTAGCCAGTCTCCAGATCTCAACACCATAGAAAATCTTTGGAGGGGAGTTGAAAGTCTGTGTTGCCCAGCGACAGCCCCAAAACATCACTGCTCTAGAGGAGATCTGCATGGAGGAATGGGCCAAAATACCAGCAACAGTGTGTGAAAACCTTGTGAAGACTTACAGAAAACGTTTGACCTGTGTCATTGCCAACAAAGCGTATATAACAAAGTATTGAGAAACTTTTGTTATTGACCAAATACTTATTTTCCACCATAATTTGCAAATAAATTCATAAAAAATCCTACAATGTGATTTTCTTGATTTTTTTTCTCATTTTGTCTGTCATAGTTGACATGTACCTATGATGAAAATTACAGGACTCTCTCATCTTTTTAAGTGGGAGAACTTGCACAATTAGTGGCTGACTAAATACTTTTTTTCCCCACTGTAACATCTACAGAAGATACAGGAATGTCAATGGGGGAGTTGTTACTGAGTCATAGTCCTGTAAAGCATAGAGAGAATCTCATGTCAAATACTGTTGAAGCAACATGGCTACAGGTTCACCTGCCTCACCTAAAGACTATTTTTGTGGTTAGTTGCTATAGACCACCAAGTGCTAACAGTCAGTATCTGGATAATGTGTGTGAAATGCTTGATAATGTATGTGATATCAACAGAGAGGAATATTTTCTGGGTGACCTAAATATTGACTGGCTTTCATCAAGCTGCCCACTCAAGAAAAAGCTTGAAACTGTAACTAGTGCCTGCAACCTACCAGTGTATTTACAAACAGCACAGGAATGAAATCATCCACATATATTGATCACATATTTACTGTACGTTTTTCCAGCAGCAGACTATGACCGATAATGTCAAAAGCCGCAGTGAAGTCTAACAAAACAGCTCCCACAATCGTTTTATCATATATTTATCTCAGCCAATCATCAGTCATTTGTGTAAGTACCGTGCTTGTTGAATGTCCTTCCCTATACGCGTGCTCAAAGTCTGTTGTCAATTTGTTTACTGTAAAATAGAGAGATTGTATTTGGAAAAACACAATTTTTTCAAAAATGTTACACAGGCTGATTGTTCAAATATTTGAGCCATTAAGAGGGCTTTACTATTCTTGGGTAGCAGAATGACTTTTGCTTCCCTCCAGGTCAGAGGGCACACACTTTCATGTAGGCTTAGATTGAAGATATGGCAAATAGTAGTGGCAATTTCGTCTGTTGTTATCCTTGGTAATTTTCCATCCAAGTTTTCAGACCCAGGTGGCTTGTCAATGTTGATAGACAATAATACTTGTTTCTCCTCTTCCACACTCACTTTTCAGAAAAATCTAATTTATAAGCTTGTCTTTCATAATTTGGTCAGTTATACTTGGATGTGTAGTGTCCGCGTTTGTTGCTGGCATGTCATGCCTAAATTAGCTAATCTTGCCGATGAAAATATAATTAAAGTAATCTGCAATCTCAGTGGGTTTTGTGAAGAATGAGCCAACTGATTCAATGAATGATGGAGTTGAGTTTGCCTTTTATCCCAAAATGTCATTCAAGGTGCTCCAAAGCTTTTTACTATCATTCATTTATATAATTTATCTTTGTTTCATGGTTTCTTCTTCTTTTTATTCATTTTAGTCACATGATTTCTGAATTTGAAGTACATTTGCCAATCGTTCGTGCAGCCAGACTTATTTGCTATTCCTTTTGCCTCATCCCTCTCAACCATACAATTTTTTAATTCCTCATCAATTTATTGACGAGGTGAACCGTTAAGAAATTACATAACTTTTTGTACATAGTCCCCCCATTTTAGGGGGCCAAAAGTTTTGGGACAAATTCACGTATATGTGTTTTAAAGTAGTCAAAAGTTTAGTATTTGGATAGTAATACATCAAAAATCTATAAAATATCTGATTTAGAAGGGCTGAATAAGTCTGATTAAGTATTTGGCTAGACTAATTCGTGGAGATCAAACAGGATTTGTTAAGGGTTGCCTTGCCTCAGACAATCTAAGAATACTATTACGTGATTAATTTAGCTCCAGATTCAAATGATTCCTCTGCTATCTTATGATTAGATGCTGAAAAAGCCTTTGATATGTTAGAATGGGAGTACGTATGGTTGGTACTAGGTCATTTGGGCTTGGGTGCTAAATACTGGATATCAATCTGATTAAAGTTTGTATGCCAACTCTGGTGCAATGGTGATGGCCTGCATTAATTGCTCATCCTTTTTTCCCATCTCCAGAGTGGCTAGGCAGGAAGATTCTCTTTCTTCGTTACTTTTCATTCTACAAACTCTACCCCTTGTCCTTGATTTATTTAGTCAATTTAGTAGCTTCTCAGGATATAAAATTAACTGGCAAAAGTCTGCTCTGTTATCCCTTAACAATTCCAATGCCACTGTGATAGCTGATATACCCTATATCTGGGAATTGACATTTACAAGAGTCTGGAAGTGATTGTGACAAATAATTATAATTTATTTTTAAAAAAAAGGTTGAATGTGATTTAAATAGATGGACTCAGTCCCCATTATCTTTCCAGTGTCACATTTCTGTAATTAAAATGAATGTGAACTTTATAAGCTCTATGGTTCCTCTGTGCCCAGTATCATGATATTGTGATAGGCTTCATATTGCAATCTCCAGTTTGATTTGGAATAGAAAAAGACCAAGAATCAAATTATCGACTTTACAATGACCCAAGTCTGCTGGTGGGTGGGGTGTTCCGAATTTCTTTTGGGATTACTGGGCTTTTATATTGAGAGTAATTCCTATATGGATAAAACCTAGTAGTGACAGCTTGGTGGTCAATTGAGGAGAAACTTGTTCTACCGCACATACTGCAAGATGTTATTTACTCTGATATCCCCTTGAAACCAGTTAGATTTCATTATGGACCCATAATCTTTAATGTTATGTCTATATGGAATTAGCAATGAGGCAGACATATTCTCATGTCATTTGGCATTGTCACACACCACTTTTCACAATTATTATCTACTACGAGGAAGACGACCAATTACATTTTCCCAATGGAGTAAAATTTTGTATTTTCTCTTGGAGATCTATTTAACTCTCAAAGAGTATGTGCTTTTTCAGATTGTACAACAGAAGTTTAATTGACCTGTTTTTTTTTTTTTTCAATTACGTGCTGCCTTAAAGGTTTATGGCAGGGGTGTCAAACTAATTCCATGGAGGGCCTAGTGTCTGCTGGTTTTTGGTTTTGCCTTTCAATTAAGACCTAGACAACCAGGTGAGGGGAGTTCCTTACTAATCAGTGACCTTAATTCATCAATCAAGTACAAGGGAGGAGCGAAAACCTGCAGACGCTCGGCCCTCCGTGGAATGAGTTTGACACGTGGCTTATGGTGTTCCTTGGATTTCACGTTTATGGAAACATCCATTTACTGACTGGATGTATGTCAAATCTAAAACCAAAGGAATTGTATCTGTTATTTATGCGGAAATTGTTGATGGTACAAACAAACCCTTGAAGATTTGTAAAACATGGAAAAATTAGTTTCCAGTATCAGAGGGAGACTGTGTGGAGTAACATAAGTCGAGCATCTCGGAACCCTTATAACCAATTCATTTCAACTTAATTCATAGAACTTATGCTACTCCACACAAAATATGTAAAATGTCTTTAGTACCCTCTCCTTTATCAACCTTCTATTCACACAAGGCCATCGGCTCATTTATGCATGTAATTTGGAATTGTCCTCAGGTTAATGTTTTTGGAAAAAGATCACTATATCCCTATCCAAAATACTTGGAGTTGATATACCTTGCTCTCCTGTTCTGTTGTTGTTGAATGACAGCACATCAATATCAATGTCGTTAGATCACAAAAGGGTGTGACTAGCAAGCCTAACCGTTGCAAGAACAAATGATTGGGGCGGCAGGTAGCTTAGTGGTTAAGAGCGTTGTGCCAGTAACTGAAAGGTTGCAGGTTCTAATCCCCGAGCAACACTAGGTGAAAAAATCTGTCAATGTGCCCTTGAGCAAGGCACTTAACCCTAATTGCTCCTGTAAGTCGCTCTGGATAAGAGCGTCTGCTAAATGACTTAAAATGTAAAATTGCCTTAAGACGGAAGCCCTCACATACACTGGCATGGCTCCAATGGGTCTTCTCGTTTTTTTATATTGTTATTTTGGAATTGTCCACTGCTCATTCTCATGGTGCCAATGAAAGAACGTTATTAATGTGGTCAAATGCAGCTGAAAGTGTAAGATCTCTTGAACCTTACTAATGTGTTCAAATGCAGGTGAAAAGGTAAGATCTCTTGAACCTTTATTCATGTGGTCAAATGCAGCTGAAAGTATAAGACCTCTTGAACCTTATCAATGTGGTCAATGCAGCTGAAAGTGTAAGATCTCTTGCTATGAGGAGTTAAATGAAAAGGGTCACTCGGGTGGGAGGGGTGGGTTTTATTTGGTTTTTATTTTTTAATTCATCTTGTTTTGTGTTTTACTTGTAATGGTGGAATCAATTAGAGTAGCATATATTGTTGCTTGGTAGGTGCATTTACTATGAATGTACCTTATGTTATTGATAAGCATTCATGATTATCATGTGATATGGACGTGCGCTGACAATGTATTTTTTCATTAGTCCAATGCTGTTTATTCTGCCAATTAATTGAATACAGAATAATAATTTTAATAAATAAAAAGTGTAATATTTGGTCCCATATTCCTAGCACACATTGATTACATTTACATTTTAGCAGACGCTCTTATCCAGAGCGACTTACAGTTAGTGCATACATATTATTATTACTTTTTTTATACCCCCTGTGGGAAACGAACCCACAACCCAGGCGTTGCAAACGCCATGCTCTATCTACTGAGCTACATCCCTGCCGGCCATTCCCTCCCCTACCCTGGGCCAATTGCGCGCCGCCCCATGGGTCTCCCGGTCGCGGCCGGCTACGACAGAGCCTGGATACGAACCAGGATCTCTAGTGGCACAGCTAGCACTGCGATGCAGTGCCTTAGACCACTGCGCCACACGGGAGATTACATGCTTGTGAGTCTACAAACTTGTTGCATGCATTTGCTGTTTGTTTTGGTTGTGCTTCAGATTATTTTGTGCCCAATAGAAATTAATGGTAACTAATGTATTGTGTCATTTTGGAGTCACTTTTATTGTAAATAAGAATATAATATGTTTCTAAACACTTCTACATTAATGTGGATGCTATCATGATTACGGATTGTCCTGAATGAATCGTAAATAATGATGAGTGAGAAGGTTACAGACACACAAATATCATACCCCCCAATACATGCTAACCCCTCACCATTACAATAACAGCAGAGGTTAGCATTTTTGGGGTGGGGTTATATTTATGCATCACGATTGGTTCAGGATGATCTAAAATCACATTATTTAGCGTTCATTTTTATTGCACACAAAATAGTCTGAAACACAACCAAAACAAACAGAAAATGTATTGAACAAGTTTGTAGAGTCACAACCTTAATGTGATCATTGTGTGCTAGGAATATGGGACCAAATACTACACTTTTGACTAACTTTAATACACATATAAGTGAATTTGTCCCAAAACTTTTGGTCCCCTAAAATGGGGGGACTATGTACAAAAAGTGCTGGATGAAATACCCTCAAATTAAGGCTGACAGTTTGCACTTTAATATTCATTGTATCATTTCAAATCTAAAGTGCAGGAGTGCATAGCCAAAACAACAAAACATTTGTCACTGTCCCAATACTTTTGGAGCTCACTGTAGCGTATAAGAGATTAAACAAGAGGTTTTGTAGTGATTCCTATGTTGAATATTTACTGGTCTGTGGTGTGTAATGAGGAGCAACTGGCGCATTAATGAAATTACTTATTCCAGTTGCTAATAAGCATGCACCCATTAAGAAAATGACTGTAAAAACGCTTAAATCCCCGTGGATTGATGAGGAATTCAAAAATGTTATGGCTGAGAGGGACGAGGCAAAAGGAATGGCAAATAAGTCTGGCTGTCACAGCTGATCGTCAAATGTACTGTAAATTGAGAAATCATGTGACTAAACTGAACAAAAATAAGAAGAAACTGAACTATGAAACAAAGATAAATTATATAAAGAATGATAGAAAAAAGCTTTGGAGCACATTAAATACATGTTTGGGCAAAAAGGCGATCTCAGCTCCATCCTTCACTGAATCAGAAGGCTCATTCATCACAAAACACACTGATATTGCCATACTACTTTAATGATTTTTTCATTGGCAAGATTAGCTAATTTAGGCATGGCAACAACAAACTCTGAACCTGCACATCCATTCATAATTAACCAAATTACAATATGAAAGACAAGTGTTGTAATTTTGAATTCTCTAAAGTGAATGTGGAAGAGGTGAATTAGAAGACAGAAGGTATTGTATGTGCATAGCTATATTTGATGATTGGATGTTGGATTACATTCATGACTACCTCTGTGTGGATGAAATGTTTCAACTCAAAGCACAGAGGAGGAAACATAACGACTCTCTCTACTCATCTTTTAGAGCTGGGGTGGGCAAAATACGGCCGTGGATTTAGTTGGGGGAAAAAGCATGAAGGTAATTTCCCATTGAGCCAACATATGCAATTCATAATGGACCAATAGCCTATGTTTTGAAATAAATGCCATTTTTCTGGCCCGCAAATTGTTTTGATGACAAATCAGGCCAAAACAAAATATGTGCGGCCCTCCTTGAATGTTGAAATCCCGATGTGGCCCTCGAGCAAAAAGTATTGCCCTCTCTTTAAATTAAGCATAAAATGACATTAAAAAGAGGAGAAGAGAAGCAAGGAGAAGTGTCAGCAAAAGAAACCGACCCTGGAAAATACCCCTGGGCTATTAATGTGTTGTGCTTTCCAGTTCCACTTCCTCTTTCCCTTCTTTCTAAAAAAATTAAGGTAAATTCAAGCTTGGTTCTTTTTGCTGACACTTGTTGACACACCTATGTTTCCCAGTCTGTGTGTGTGTGTGTGTGTGTGTCTGCTCTTTGCTTCTCTTCTCCTCTTTTTAATGTCATTTTATGCATAATTTATAGAGATTTGGTCATCTCTGGATTTCAGATTAGCTCACCACCAGTGCCAAACAATACAATCATGTCTACCATCGCTCAATGCAGCCAAGTTGTCAAAAAATCCAGAATAATTCATGAATAAATAAAGTGAAGGAATTTACACCGCAGGCTGAGATGTTAGTATAGGCCATGACAAAAGCCTGGGGGCACAGTGGAGGGCTAGCCTCCTCTCGCTTCTCCTAATCAGCTGCTGTCCATCACATTGTCCCCTGATGAACAGGTGGGCTACCTCCAGCCCCCACTCGCACTAAACAGACACAAATGCGTTTTTTTAACTAGGCTACCTCCAGGGTACCATTTAATTGGTAGTCACTAGCAGACACACTCAACATTGTTCTTCTGCAAACAATTCTGAGACAGAGATGGGGCTTCTGGAAGTCACCTTCCCCAAACTCGGGTGTTTTCAGCCAGTTTCCCACAGATTAGGTAATCCACACATGCACGCACGCACACACACAAGTACACACACACAATCCCACAAAACCTGTAATTTAGCAGGGCGAGTGTTGAGAAGTCTGTCACTCCTAGATGAGATAATTAAGTGGTAGTTAGCTGATTGTAGGACACACAGACCCCAGGGTGAGAGGATTGGGGATTGCTGTGTGTGTGTGTGTATGTCAGTGTGTGTGAATCATTGAGTGTGTGTGTGTGTGATTTTGCAGTGCTGGTGATCTGTTTCCAATTAGTTTCCTCTCTCTCTCTCTGGTAGCGTGACTAATGTCCCTGTCGGCCAGTGGCTCACAGCTGATGGCCCTAAAAGACTGAAAGATGCCCATCTGCTGTGAGCAGACAAAATGTGCTGGACCTTGGTGCCCTGAGACAGTAGACAACACTGGAGACAGCAAATCGGCTACAAAGAACACTATAGGGTTATAATAGGGAATGGGGACAAACGCTATTAAGGAAAACTGATGCTGGGGGCGACCATCAGGAATGGTTCATGAATAATTCTATGGGGGTCATCAGGCAAAAACATAGTCACACGCTCTTTCTCACACAAACATCCACAGATGTACACACAAACACGTGCACACACACAGATGCATGCATACCAGTGGAGGCTCCTCACAGGAGGAAGGGGAGGACCATCTTGCTAAGTACGTTTAATAAAAATAGTGAAACATTAAAAAAGTTATCATTTTAGGTAAAACTATACTAAATATATGTCACCAAATAATTGATTAAAACACACTGTTTTGCTATGAAGGTCTAAAGTAGCCTCAACGGGACTCTGTAGGGTAGCTCCATTGTGTAGCCGGAGGACAGCTAGTTTCCGTCCTCTGGGTACATTGACTTCAATACAAAACCTAGGAGGCTCATTGTTCTCACCCCCTTCCATAGACTTACACAGTAATTATAACTTCCGGAGGACGTCCTATCAGAGCTCTTGCAGCATTAACTGACATGTTGTCCACCCAATCAAAGGATCAGAGAATGAATCTAGTACTGAAAGCATAAGCTACAGCTAGCTAGCACTGGAGTGCATAAAATGTGGTGAGTAGTTGACTCAAATTGAGAGAAAGACAATAGTTGAAATTAATTCATTAATTTGCACAAATTAATTTCTTCAAAAATGAAGGAGAAGCAATAGAGAGAGAGCTGGATATGTTTTGTATTTTTTCACTTTCACTTTCACTTACTTAGGTAGCGAATGCAGTTAGCTAGTTAAGCCTACTCAAACACCCGGCTCAAACTGAGAGGGATGCTATGTTAGCTAGCTGGCTATGGCTATCCAACACTGGAACTCTTCCAAGTTAAGGTAAGCTTTTGGTTGTATTAATTTTATTGCCACCGGGGCCTGCCGGTGAAACTGCTAAACTGCACTGTACTGCATGATTGTAGCGGGTTTACTAGCGCGTTGGTTCTAGTGGCTATATTGACAGCTAATAATGGTTACAATGATGTAGCGGTTAGTGGTTATGATATGAAAAATTGGATAATTTTTTTGCCTGGTCACAGACAGCTGATGTGTGGTGCACTTAAGTCCATTTACATTTTAGCCATTTAGAAGACGCTCTTATCCAGAGCGACTTACAGTTGGTGAATGCATACATGTTTTTTTGTTTTCATACTGGCCCCCCGTGGGAAACGAACCCACATCCCTGCCGGCCAAACCCTCCCCTACCTTGGACGATGCTGGACCAATTGTGCACCGCCCATGGGTCTCCCGGTCGCGGCCGGCTGCGACAGAGCCTGGACTCGGACCAGGATCTCTAGTGGCACAGCTAGCACTGCGATGCAGTGCCTTAGACCACTGCGCCACTCGGGAGTCGACAAGCATAGGGAAAATGTGAGAGGAGGAGAGCGCATAGATGCGAGAAGGAATTATAGCTACAACATTCAAAGTGATCATGCTTTTCGTATGTGGCTGCTATCAAATTGAAGTGTGCTTGCGGGTGATCAGGGCTATATTCATTTAGCCGATTCTGTTGAAAAACATTCTTAAATGGAAAGAAAACGAGGATAAACATACCTGAATTTGTCCAATGTAAACTCGTTTGCAACTATTGGACTAATGATTACACCCTAGTTCAGCTAGATGCAGGCAAGAGTGTGCAAGGCGGTATTGAATGTTCACTGTCTGTCACCTTGATTACTCAAATTTCTCTCGACCTGTGCACCTATGTTGTAAACTTTCATTCATAGGCTAGGTTGTAGCAACCTCATGATGGGTATAGAGAAAATGTGAGTATCATGTAGTAGCCTAAACCTATCGATGTTACATTCAGATGGGTGAATGGAATATGAATGACAGTCATCCAATATGCTGTAATAGAAATAAGGCCATGCTCATAAAAAAAGTTTTTGTCCTCCGTCATCTTAAATGGCACTGACCGCCACTGCTGCACACACACATACAAACACATACATACACACACACGCAGACACACATAGGACACAAGCCCCATCAGTTTCAATGGGCCTGATGCCGCTGACCTTAACCTTGCCTAGGAGCTTTTTAATGTGTAATTATAATTGGTCTTCAGTAAAGAATTCCTTCTGTGGTTAAGTAACGTGTTGTTATTTTTCTGCATTTCTATATAAAGTACAGAATCTATGTTCCCACAACACTTTGTTTCTTAGCAACTAAGCAATTAGTGTGAGAAACTTTTTTCATTCAACCCTTAGGAGAGGAACTGAGGCAAGAGTGTGACCCTGCTCGGGATGAAGAGCCGTTGGGACTCACTACCTGCCACAAAAGGGGAGAATGAAGTCCATCTGATCTGTGTGAGTGCATACTTATGGTTTCCAGTATGATTACGTTACTGATTTTTTTATTTCTTTAAATAATGATGAAGCTTCTACCCCCTCCATACTATCGAGATGACGACTTCCCTGTCGTAACATGTTGTCATTCCAACCGTTAAGGACTCTAGAGCCGCTATCTGCCATGACAAGAGGATGTCATATGACAACACAACCTCACACTTAATTTGTGCAAATATGTCCAAAAGGTATTTCAGCAGATTTCTTCTGTTTTTGTGTGTTTTTGTGTGGCTTAATTAGTGTGAAAATATATATATATATATATATATATATATATATATACAGTGGGGAAAAAAAGTATTTAGTCAGCCACCAATTGTGCAAGTTCTCCTACTTAAAAAGATGAGAGAGGCCTGTAATTTTCATCATACGTACACGTCAACTATGACAGACAAATCGAGATTTTTTCTCCAGAAAGTCACATTGTAGGATTTTTTATGAATTTATTTGCAAATTATGGTGGAAAATAAGTATTTGGTCACTTACAAACAAGCAAGATTTCTGGCTCTCACAGACCTGTAACTTCTTCTTTAAGAGGCTCCTCTGTCCTCCACTCGTTACCTGTATTAATGGCACCTGTTTGAACTTGTTATCAGTATAAAAGACACCTGTCCACAACCTCAAACAGTCACACTCCAAACTCCACTATGGCCAAGACCAAAGAGCTGTCAAAGGACACCAGAAACAAAATTGTAGACCTGCACCAGGCTGGGAAGACTGAATCTGCAATAGGTAAGCAGCTTGGTTTGAAGAAATCAACTGTGGGAGCAATTATTAGGAAATGGAAGACATACAAGACCACTGATAATCTCCCTCGATCTGGGGCTCCACGCAAGATCTCACCCCGTGGGGTCAAAATGATCATGAGAACGGTGAGCAAAAATCCCAGAACCACACGGGGGGACCTAGTGAATGACCTGCAGAGAGCTGGGACCAAAGTAACAAAGCCTACCATCAGTAACACACTACGCCGCCAGGGACTCAAATCCTGCAGTGCCAGACGTGTCCCCTGCTTAAGCCAGTACATGTCCAGGCCTGTCTGAAGTTTGCTAGAGTGCATTTGGATGATCCAGAAGAGGATTGGGAGAATGTCATATGGTCAGATGAAACCAAAATATAACTTTTGGTAAAAACTCAACTCGTCGTGTTTGGAGGACAAAGAATGCTGAGTTGCATCCAAAGAACACCATACCTACTGTGAAGCATGGGGGTGGAAACATCATGCTTTGGGGCTGTTTTTCTGCAAAGGGACCAGGACGACTGATCCGTGTAAAGGAAAGAATGAATGGGGCCATGTATCGTGAGATTTTGAGTGAAAACCTCCTTCCATCAGCAAGGGCATTGAAGATGAAACGTGGCTGGGTCTTTCAGCATGACAATGATCCCAAACACACCGCCCGGGCAACGAAGGAGTGGCTTCGTAAGAAGCATTTCAAGGTCCTGGAGTGGCCTAGCCAGTCTCCAGATCTCAACCCCATAGAAAATCTTTGGAGGGAGTTGAAAGTCCGTGTTGCCCAGCGACAGCCCCAAAACATCACTGCTCTAGAGGAGATTTGCATGTAGGAATGGGCCAAAATACCAGCAACAGTGTGTGAAAACCTTGTGAAGACTTACAGAAAATGTTTGACCTGTGTCATTGCCAACAAAGGGTATATAACAAAGTATTGAGAAACGTTTGTTATTGACCAAATACTTATTTTCCACCATAAATTGCAAATAAATTCATAAAAAATCTACAATGTGATTTTCTTGATTTTTTTTCCTCATTTTGTCTGTCATAGTTGACGTGTACCTATGATGAAAATTACAGGCCTCTCTCATCTTTTTAAGTGGGAGAACTTGCACAATTGGTGGCTGACTAAATACATTTTTTCCCCACTGTATATGCGACTTAATTCGTAGGAAAATACACACATTTCTGTGCGACTTCATTCATAGGAAAATACATTTTTGAGGGGAAAACTTAGGAACAATCTTTTGAAGGTTATTGGAGCAATGCATTTTGGGCAATGGTGTTCTACACTGCCTTTTTTGTGTCCTACAGTTATTTATGTAAAAAAAAAAACGTGTTAACAACCCAATATTGTTAATCAACCAGGTTGTCACCGAAATACTTATAATATATTAGTAGCCTTACGTTTATTTTCTATTTTTTATTAATGCCAATGCTGTTTTCTATGCTTGTTTTCACCTAATACTTTTGGATACAGGTGCTATGTCGGATTTTATGAAGGTTGCCAGATCGGATTAAAAAGCTGTATTTGTCCGTTTTTTTGTTGTTGTTGTATCGATGAAGATATTTGATTGGGGAATGGGGATACATTTTCATGATGGGAAATTCATTCATCAATAAATGTGGGGAAACCTGACTGAGCATTTCTCACCATTTATTTACGGAGAGCAATTTCCATTTCATAAAAGGTAGTGTCCATTTATTTACAGTAGTGTGTTGATTAATTATTGCTTTCTTCAGTGGAAATACAGAATATGTATAAAAAATCCAAATATACCAAAAGCTAAATCAAGCAGAGATGTATGACTATTAAACCATGTTAATCATTACTGAAACATGCAAACTGCAAACATTTAGCCAGTTAAAGATAATGAATACATGACAACTAGATACAAATATTTGATTCATGCAAAAGTCAAGTGTTGGTTATAACATGAGTACAAACAAAGTGAGTGTATGTATATGTGTGTAAGTGTTTTTGTGCGTGTGTGTGTATTATGGTGTGTATTATAATTTCCCATCATAAAAATGTATCCCCATTCCCCAATCAAATACCTTCAATGATACAATTATATATATATTTTTTTAATCTGTATTTTTTCTCCATTCTGGCAACCCTCATAAAATTTGACATAACCTTGTATAAAATGCATCATGAAAGAAGTGGTGTAATATACACGAAAAAGTTGAGCTTTGTATTAAATGCATTATGAAGAAAATTGTGTAATGTAGGCTCCAAGAAATATGAAATGCGATAGGAAAAAAATTGTGTAGGTCTACTTTTGCCTACAAGAAAAAGGGCCTTTCTAACTACAAGTGCACCCAAAGTATTAAGCTAAAACAAGCATAGAAAACAGTATTGGCATTATTAAAAACAACAACAACGTAAGGCTATTATTATATTATAATGATTTCGGTGACAACCTGGTTGATTAACAATATTGGGTTGTTAACACGTTTTTTTTTTATATAAATAAATGTGGGACACAAAAAAAAGGCAGTGTAGAACACCATTGCCCATCATGCATTGCTCCAATAACTTTCAAAAGATTGTTCCGAAGGTTGCCCACCAAAATCTTTTTTCTATGAATTAAGTCGCACAAAAATGTGTGTCTTTTCACACGAATTAAGCCACAGAAAAATGCACATAAATGCATAAAATCTGCTGAAATACTTTTTGAACATATTTGCACAAATTGAGTGTGAGATTGTGTTGCATATGACATGAGAGGTTATGAATGGACATGGCACCTAATGACAGGTCTTATGTCATGTTTATGATGCTGTTATGTACATTTCATAATGACACTGTCAAATGAAGTGTCCAACCCGGATGATCATCCAGGTGCTTCCAGGTGCTTTTTGGCAAACTTGAGTCAACATTTTGGATGACATGGGTCCCATTATGCCTGGCGAAATCCAAACACTGCATTCCACAGTAAGAACCTCATACCAACGGTCAAGCATGGTGGTGGTAGTGTGATGGTTTGGGGATGCTTTGCTGCCTCAGGACCTGGACAACTTGCCTTAATAGAAGGAACCATGAATACTGCTCTGTATCAGTGAATTCTACAGGAGAATGTCAGGCCATCCGTCTGTGAGCTGAAGCTGAAGCGCAGCTGGGTCATGCAGCAAGACAATGATACAAAACACACAATCAAGTCTCCATGAAAATGTCTAAAAAGCGGGGGCGCTGTTGGAAGCCAAGGATGTAGCACGCGTCTCCCTATCGCTCCTGAGTTAGTGACCAAATTTATATATTTAACTTTGCAAAATTGCATACATTTCTGTTTGCCCAGGCGTCTGAAGAGACCCATAAACAACTCAGTTCAAGTTTAATAAATTCAAATTCGTAATGACATCAACCCGGCCAAAAACAGAGTCTGCAAGAGCAGGCCGCAACAAGCCTGCAACTTCTCCCGACTCACCCCCGCCACCGAACGCTGCCAATGCCGGCCCCACGGAAACACTGACTGTGGAGATGCTGCAATCCGTGATAGGCACCCTCAAAACCGACATTTTCGGAAAAATTGACTGTCTCTCTACCAATCTCAGGTCAGAGATATCAACGATCAAAGACGAGCTTAAAAAAATCTATCGAGAGTATACAGAATAAGCTCGACGCACATGGGGTGACTTTATCGGATTTGGAGCGAGGTGCTACAGACCACAGCACTCGCATTAGCGAGCTAGAGGCTAACGTCGGCTCATTGACAACTAGGGTGGCATTCCTCGATAATAGATGCGAAGATATGGAAAGTAGAATGCGGAGGAACAACATTCGTCTACTGGGAATACCGGAGGGAGTGGAGGGCCCAAGGCCCACGGAGTACATGGCCCAGCTACTTCAGGAGCTACTCGGGCTAGAGGAGAAGCCATTGCTAGACCGGGCTCACCGCACTCTGCGTAGCCGACCCAGGGACGGAGAACCCCCACGACCATTTGTCATCAGGGTGCATTTCTTTCACGTCCATAGCGACATACTGAGAAGATCGGGAGAAGCATCCCCTCTTCTACATAAGGGTAAAAGAGTCTCGATATTTGCGGACTACACAACAGCTGTGGCTAAGAGGCGGGCTAGCTTTGGAGCTGTGAAACACCAACTACACGCCTGCCCGGGCGTGAAGTTCGGCCTCATCTACCCTGCGGTTTTGAGACTGACTTTACCGGACGGCTCCATGCACAGATTCGAGGACCCGGCTATAGCGGCAGATTTCATCAACAAGAACGTGAAAGCGGCTGTTGTACCGCATGGTGTGTAACAAATGGTTGGCTGGCTGGTCTTCCTAGCAGGCTAGTTAGCAGGCCGAATGGGTGACTAACGAAGCCATCTTTGCTGGGTTCATCGACATATGAATGTCATTCTCTTTTTTATCTCTTTATTTCCAGCCCAGGTTTGCCGCCTCTAATGCCAATATCTGGGGGTCTGCATGGCTGTTTCAGTTTGTTCATTTACCATCTGCGTTGAGGTTAAACCTCTCTTAATCGAGGATAATTTTCCTTAAACTCTGTTGGGGACCATTCTATCCATGTTTGGCTTACTCTAGTTAAATGGTCACTAATCTTAGGTAGCACAGAGTAAGAGTTATCATGCTTAGCTCTAAACTTTCTTTGTATTTAGGGTTTTGCTTGCATCTCATTTGGGGAGATGCTTCGGCAAGGGCGGGTGTGAGGGAAGGGTTTGTTCACTCTCTATTTGTATATAGTTTGTATATGTTTTTTTGTGCCTCTTCGCTTGTTTTTGTTTTTTTACATTTGCGCTTTTAGGTTCAACTAAGATCTTCAGTTTACATTGTACCTTGTCCTTTACACATCCTCTCTCTCTCTTAAGATATGACTCAGCCTAGTGTAGCCCATACTGCTGGAGGGAATGGCTTTAATTTTCTTACTTGGAACTGCAGGGGCATAAATAACCCAGTTAAACGTAGTAAGGTGCTACACCATCTTCATCATTTGAAAGCTCACATCATCTTTCTTCAAGAAACTCATCTGAAGGTATCACAACACTCAAGTCTTAGGTGCAGATGGGTGGGTCAGGTGTTCCATTCCTCATTTCAGAGTAAGGCGAGAGGGGGTGGCTATTTTACTTCACAGATCGGTACCTTTTACATGTTCTAAGGTGATCGCAGATCCCATGGTAGATATATAATTGTCAGTGGTAGGCTGCTCAATACAAAGGTTCTTCTTGTTAATATCTATGCTCCTAACTGGGACAATGGTGATTTTTTCAAATCGGTTTTCTCTACACTCCCAGATATGTCCACCCATATGTTGATTTTAGGAGGTGACTTTAACTGTTGGTTAGACCCACAATTGGATCGATCCTCCACTAAACCTACCACCTTATCAACCTCAGCTAGAGTTGTTCGAACCTTTATGTCTGAATTCGCAATCTCAGATCCTTGGAGAATGGCTAATCCAGCTGGGAAAGCATACTCTTTTTTCTCATCGGTTCACTACACTTTTACGCGCATAGACTACTTCCTTGTTGATGACCGGCTCCTCCACTCCATATCTTCATGTTCATATAACCCAATTGTTGTATCTGACCACGCCCCTGTTACTATGGAAGTAGCTTTTCAAAATGTAGACAATCAGCGACCGCCTTGGCGACTAAAAACTCAACTGCTCAGTAATGAACACTTTGTCAATTTTGTTTTGAGTCAAATCGACTTTTTCATGATTACAAATAGAACCCCAAACATCTCTGCGTCTACCCTCTGGGAAACTTTGAAAGCTTATATCAGAGGTGAAATTATCTCCTACACCGCACATGAGAACAAATTGAAAAGGAATAGGTTATCTATGTTAACACGCTGTATTGCCCAATTAGATGACATTTATGCCGTTTCACCATCCCCGGATATTTATAAGGAACGTTTAACTCTGCAAGCAGAATTTGACACACTATTAACAGACCAGGTTACTGAAATGCTTGTCAAGTCTAGGAGCACTTACTATGAACAAGGAGATAAAGCCAGTAAATTATTAGCTCACAAGTTACGTCAACTATCATCATCATCTCAGATTACAAAAATTCGTACATCATCTGGGATATCATTAGATCCTGGGGGATCAATGAGGAGTTCAAGAGATTTTACCAGTCTCTATATACCTCTGAAAGTAAAGCGGATACACTGGAATTGGATGATTTCTTCCACTCACTTTCTGTGCCTTCGGTCGGCCGGGATTTGGTTAAAAAATTAGAGCAGCCGATCACTGTTGAAGAACTGTCTAACGCTGTCAAATCCCTTCAATCTGGGAGAAGCCCAGGACCTGATGGCTACCCGACAGAGTTTTATAAAAAGTTTATCACCAAAATAGCCCCTATTCTAATTGAAATGTACAATGATGCATTTGTAAATGGTGCTCTCCCACATACTCTCACTCAAGCAACCATTTGTGTTATTCTTAAAAAAAACAAAGACCCTCTTGACTGTGCATCATACCGTCCAATTAGCTTGCTAAATGTGGACTATAAAATTCTAGCCAAAATTCTGGCAACGGCTAGAAACAGTCCTCCCATCAATTATCTCTCCGGATCAAACAGGATTTATAAAAATAGACACTCATTCTTCAATCTCCGAAGATTATTTAATATTATATACAATCCTTCTATCGACAATACCTCTGAAGCCATTATATCCCTGGACGCGGAGAAAGCGTTTGATCGGGTGGAATGGAAATACCTTTTTACACTCTAAATAAATTTGGCTTTGGCTCCAAATTCATGACCTGGATAAAACTTCTGTACTCATCCCCCAAGCCTCTGTCAGGACTAATAACACTCAATCAGATCGCTTCCCTTTGCAAAGATCGACACGTCAGGGTTGCCCTTTAAGTCCCTTACTGTTTGCCCTCGCCATGAGCCACTTGCAATAGCACTTCGCTCCAACCCCCCTCATCAAAGGCATAGTCAGATACGGGCACGAACACAAACTGTCTTTATATGCAGATGATTTATTAATATACACATCCAATCTTTCTGTCTCTGTCCCTGCTGCCCTTGCCACTTTCGCATCCTTCGGTCACTTATCAGGGTATAAACTAAATCTCAGTAAAAGTGAATTGATGCCACTTAACATGGCTGCAAAAAAATCCCCTTTACATAACTTGCCATTTAAAATAGCTCACAGTAGTTTTATTTATCTCGGGTACATGTCACAAGTAGGTTTGAAAACCTTTTTCAAGCCAACTTTGCTCCTCTCTTAACCCGTACTAAGGACGATTTGGAACGGTGGTCTTTGCTACACCTCTCCTTAGTTGCTAGAATTAACTCTATTAAAATGAATACTCTCCCTAAATTCTTATACCTCTATCAGTGCCTTCCAATATTTCTACCCAATACATTTTTTCAAAAAGATCGACGGCCTAATTCTACCCTTTATATGGGACAAAAAGCCTCCTAGGATGCGAAAACAGCTCTTGCAGAGGCCCAAACCAGACGGCGGTCTAGCTCTACCAGATTTCAGATTCTATTATTGGGCCGCTAACCTTAGGATCATTCAGTACTGGTTGCAGAGCAGAGTGATATTCCCACCCCCAACTTGGCTGGAGATGGAGGCTGCCTCGTCTACACCGGCATCATTGTCTTCCCTAGCTCACTCCTCTATTACAGGCCCTTACTCCTCCTTCACCAATAATATATGTGTCAAAACAACATTGAAGATCTGGAATCAATTTAGACGCCACTTTGGGTTTCAAACAACCTCTTCCTTGGCTCCGGTAGCCTCAAACCCAGCTTTTCCCCCATCTATGATTGATGGTGCTTTCTCAACATGGTCTAATCTCGGTATTAAAAGATTCAGAGACCTGTATACTAACAATACATTTAGTACGTTTCAACAATTATCAGCTAAATTTGGTCTCCCCAGACATCATTTTTTTAGGTTCTTACAAGTCCGGAGTTATGTCCGCAGCATAGATCCAGGATTCCCCAACCTTTCTGATGGAACACAGTTCGACACATTTCTCACCCCACTTCCTAATCAGAAAGGCACATTGTCAATAATCTATAGACAAATTTGCTCACTACAAGCCATCTCATTAAACAATATCAAATCCTCTTGGGAGGAGGAACTGGGTGAGGAAATATCTGATGAAATATGGGAAGGGGCACTCAAAAGGGTACATAGCTCTTCTATTTGCGCTCGACACGGCCTCATCCAATGCAAACTCATTCATAGGGCCCACTGGACCAAAGCAAGACTATCAAAAATTTACAAGGATGTGAACCCTAATTGTGTTCGATGTAACCAGTCCCCTGCTAATCATGTAAACATGTTTTGGTGCTGCCCATCTCTTGTTGGTTTCTGGAAAGACATCTTCAACACACTCTCAGAATTAAGCGGCACACAGATCGAGCCAGACCCTCTCATTGCATTATTTGGAGTTTCCTTACCCACAATACAATTGACCAAAATGAATAAGGATGTAATTGCCTTTGTCACGTTGTTAGCGAGACGATTAATTTTACTTAGATGGAAATCCTCTGCAGCCCCTTCTCATGCTCTTTGGATTAAATCTATTTTGAATTGCATAAAGTTGGAGAAAATAAAACAGACACTCAATGGGTCTGTAGACAAATTCTATGCAAAGTGGGCTCCCTTCTTTTCTTATGTTAAAAGAATACATTTCCCTGCAGTTCCAGAGTGATGTATATTTATATATTGGTGATGTAAGAAGCCTGGTATGTGCATATACGACATCTCGGATGTTAAGGACGGTAATAACTGTGCTAGCTGACCTATAACAACTGGATCAAAACAGATATTTTTCCTTTTTTTTTTTTTTTTTTTGTTGTGTTTTATCTTATTTATGTATTCAATGCCTATTTTTTCTTTCATGTCTGTCTCTCTATGTTTTGCTGTATCGTTGTCTTCAAATTGTTGTTCCATATTCATACCAAATAACTTTCAAGTGCAATTATTTACTAAATGCTGGTACTGAAAATTCAATAAACAAAGTATTAAAAAAAAAAAAAAAAAATGTCTAAAAAGCAACACATTTGAAGTTTTGGAATGGCCTAGTCAAAATCCAGACCTAATCCCAATTGAGATGTTGTGGCAGGTCTTGAAACAAGAAGTTCTTGAAACAAATCTACAGCAGAAAATAAATGATCAAATGCTTAAATAAGTTTACAGAACATCTGATAATTTTCTTGCCTTAGTACCTGACTTGCATAGCTTAGACCACCCTTTGCCAAACTGTCATGTCTCCTCCCGTTGCTCCCCTCCGGCGCTCTGATTCGCCGGTCTACTGAGCCACCGGTCTGAGCGCACCACCTCGGCAACACCGAAATGGAAACCCAACGCACCCTATTCACCTCCAGCGCACCTGCACCTCATCATCTCATCACCACCCCTATTTAGTCCTGGACTGTTCAGTACTGTGTTGTGTGTGATTGTTTAGCTTCATGTCGTGTACTCTATCTTTGTTATTTCTCTTTGTCATTGTTTAAGTAAACCTTGACCTTGTTACTTCCTGCATCTGCGTCCTGCCTCTTCGTATACTCAGTACTCGTCACAGAATCACACACCAAACGAAAATGGATGCAGCAGGAGTTTCCCAGTGCATCGACCAGCAGCAGCATGCCCAGTTGAATGCCGCCATGCAGGAAGTGCTCCAAACTCTGCATAATCTGCCCAGCGCTCCGGTTCCAGCTCAGGGAGCGGCGAGTGCCCCCAATCCACATGTTCCCGGGCTATCACCCGCTTCTGCGGGAACCCTCGCCCTACCGGAGCTCTTTGACGGTAAAACTACTAAATGTAGCGGTTTCCTGCTACAGGTTTCACTTTATCTGGTGCGTCAGCCTGGGGCATATCCATCTGACCAAGCCATGATAGCGCTGGTGATTTCGCTACTTAAAGGGAAGGTGCTGGATTGGGCCACAGCAGTCTGGGAAGGAGAGGAGGCAGTGGCACTACCCTACCCCACCTTCCTCGCTCGGTTCAGGGCGGTGTTTGATCATCCCACGGAGGGAAAGGATGGGGGTGAGCGTCTCCTCCATCTACAACAGAGAGAGGGGCCCGCGTCGGAGTACGCTCTGAGCTTTCACACGGTGGCGGCATCTTCCGGCTGGAATTAGCATGCTCTGCGCATGGCATTCAGGAGAGGCTTACGGGAGGACATCAAGACGGAACTCGCATGTCAGGACGATGAGATGGACCTTGATCCCCTCATCACCACATCCATCCGTCTTGTTGAGAGAGAGACGGCGTTCCCAACACCTCCCGGAGTCTCGACGCTCACCTCATCTGAGCTATGGAAGCCGCCCTGCTTCCAAGTCCTCACCCATGGAGGTGGGCAGCACCCCCTACACCACCACGGACCACAGATCTCCTGGCGGCTCCCTATCTAGGCTGTATGACTCCCGTTGCCACTCCGTGAGTGTTACGTCAGCTCCTATCACAAAACCATTGTTTTTAGTTCCCATAACGGTGTCTGGTTATTCCTTCTCTTACATTTCTACTGCTATGATAGATTCCGGATCAGCAGGGAACCTTATAGATAGGGAGCTGGTCTCTAAATGGGGGTTGCTCACCGTGCCACTGCCATCTCCGCTACACGTCACCTCACTGGACAATAAACCCCTTGGATCAGGCACCATTACGCACGTCACTCTCCCCATCACCATTCCCACACTACCAGAGCACCACGAGGAACTGTCATTCCACATCGTCACGTCACCCCTTCACCAGATTGTCTTGGGATTGCCCTGGCTCAGACTACACAACCCCACCATAAATTGGAGCACCAAGAGGATCACAGCCTGGTCTACCTCATGCCGGAAAACCTGCCTGCCGGTGGTTTGTTGTTCCACGTCAGTGGAGAGTCCGGAGTCCGCCCTCCTGCCCAACATTCCACGTGAGTACGCAGATCTCTCCGATGTCTTTACTTCAGTAAAGGCTACGTGTCTCCCTCCCACCTGCTGGAGGGACAACACCCCCCAAAGAGACGCTCTACCTCTCCTGCCTCTGCCAGCTTCTTCTTCGTGGCCAAAAAGGATGGTGGACTGAGACCATGCATTGACTACAGGGGGCTGAATGCAGTCACCACCAAGTACCAGTACCCCATCCCTCTGGATCCGTCGGCCATCAGGCAGCTACGAGGGGCCCGGTACTTTACCAAGTTGGACCTGAGGAGTGCTTATAACCTGATCCGAATCCGGAAAGGAGACTAGTGGAAGACGTCATTCAGCACTACCTCAGGCCACTATGAATGCTGCGTCATGCCCTACGGCCTCGCCAATGCACCTTCTGTGTTCCAGTCCTTCGTCAATAAAGTGTTCTGGAACATTCTGAGTAGACAGGTGGTGGTGTACATTGACGATATCCTGATCTACTCGGCTATGTTCGAGGAGCACGTCAGGGACGTCCGAGCTGTCCTACTCCGCCTCCGGGAACACAGCCTGTTCGTGAAGGGGGAGAAATACGAATTCCACCAACAGGCCATCTCCTTCCTGGCATACTGGATCAGTCCTCAGGGGGTGTTCATGGAAGGAGTGAAGACGGACGCCGCAGGTCATGGCCAGTTCCCACCACCATCAGGTGCCTACAGAGCTTCCTGGGCATCGCTAATTTCTACTGGCGTTTCATCAGGTCCTTCAGCTCCATAGCCGCCCCGCTCACCTCTCTCCTTAAGGGTGGGCCTCAGAAGCTGGTCTGGAACCGTGAGGCTGACGCTGCCTTCAAGAGGCTGAAGGAGAGGTTCACCACCGCGCCCATCCTAAACCCAGATCCATCTCGTCCTTTCATCCTGGAGGTGGACGCATCGGAGGAGGGAGTGGGTGCGGTCCTCTCCCAGTGGCACAGTAAGCCAGAGAAAATGTATCCCTGTGCCTTTTTCTCTAAAAAGCTTACCCCCTATGGAGTTGGAGACAGGGAGCTGTTGGCGGTGGTCCTTGCTCTGGAGGAATGGAGACACCTGCTTGAGGGGGCAGTCCATCCATACTGGATTATTACTGAACACCGGAATTTGGAGCACATATGGGCAGTGAAACGGATTAACTCTCGTCAAGCCAGGTGGGCCCAATTTCTCACTCGCTTCCAATTCAATCTGTCCTACCGACCAGGATCCCAGAATGTGAAGGCCGACGCATTCTCCAGGATGCACCATACCGGAGAAAGGAAGGATCTAAAAATACTGGTGGCCCACCTTGGCATCTGATGTCTCCCGTTATGTCAACTCCTGTTCCATATGTGCCCAAACGAAGACACCTTGGAACGCCCCGGCAGGCAAACTAGTTCCTCTCCCAGTGCCGCAGTGACCTTGGTCACACCTGTCCATAGACTTTGTCACCAACCTTTCACGTTCCGACGGCTTCACCACAGTCATGGTGGTCGTAGATCGGTTCTCCAAATCATGCCACTTTTTGCCACTAACTGGTCTTCCTTCTGCTCTCCAGGTCGCTGAGGTCCTGTTCCAACAGGTCTTCCGGCATTATGGACTTCCGGAGGATATCGTCTCGGACCGTGGCCCCCAATTCCCCTCCCGAGTGTGGAAAGCTTTCTAGGAGAAGATCGGGGCCACAGCCAGCATCACTTCTGGGTATAGGCCTCAGCGAATGGGCAGGTGGAGCGCATGAACCAGGAGCTGGGGAGGTTTCTTTGCCACTGTCAGGACCGGCAGGGTGAGTGGGCGAGGTGTCTTCCCAGGCAGAATATGCCCAGATCTCCCTTGTTCACTCCTCCACAGGGGGGTACTGTCACGTCTCCTCCCGTTGCTCCCCTCTGGCGCTCTGATTCGCCGGTCTACTGAGCCACCGGTCTGAGCGTACCACCTCGGCAACACCGGAATGGAAACCCAACGCACCCTAATCACCTCCAGCGCACCTGCACCTCATCTCATCACCACCCCTATTTAGTCCTGGACTGTTCAGTATTGTGTTGTGTGATTGTTTAGCTTCATGTCGTGTACTCTATCTTTGTTATTTCTCTTTGTCATTCTTTAAGTAAACCTTAACCTTGTTAATGTCTGCATCCTGCCTCTTCGTATACTCAGTACTCATCACACAAACGTTAAATACAAATGCCATCAGTGAATACTGGTGGTCCTCTGTAGCTCAGCTGGTAGAGCACGGCGCTTGTAACGCTAAGGTAGTGGGATCGATCCCCGGGACCACCCATACACAAAAAAAATTAAAATGTATGCACGCATGACTGTAAGTCGCTTTGGATAAAAGCGTCTGCTAAATGGCATACTATACTATAATACAACATTCACTTTTAAGTGTTCTGTTCACAGAATATTAACAAAACATTTTAATCAGAAGAGAAATGTGTGCAATTGTGATCACTGTTTCCAGCAATTAGTAAATAATACTGCACAAAATTCTAAATCACCTCATCAGTGTCATACCATGTACAATATATGGAAAGATCTAGGCAATGGGGTGTGTCTAATTGTTATGATTTTGTACGATATTGTGAACATGCAGAGAATGAAGTTGGGTAAAGGGCTCTACAAAATCGTTTGTATTGCTCTCTCTGCATAGTTCTACGTACCTTTTGTGCAGCTGAATTTTTGGAACAGACCGTAAATGACTCTCCATCGCTCCGTTTGCGTAGTGTGTAGAGCCCTTTAATTCTAAGTAACATTGGATTACTTCTATGTCATCATCTTCGAAATTGTGACCTTCCATTATAGTGCTTTGGTGTGGATAGAGGCCTATACATTAATTTCAGTTGAGTTCATCCACTGCATTCACCTTTCTTTATATACAGTTGAAGTCGGAAGTTTACATACACCTTAGCCAAATATATTTAAACTCAGTTTTTCACAATTACTGACATTTAATCCTAGTAAAAAATCCCTGTCTTAGGTCAGTTAGGATCACCACTTTATTTTAAGAATGTGAAGTGTCAGAATAATAGTAGCGAGAATGATTTAATTTAGCTTTTGTTTCTTTCATCACATTCCCAGTGGGTCAGAAGTTTACATACACTCAATTAGTATTTGGTAGCATTGCCTTTAAATTGTTTAACTTGGTTCAAACGTTTCGGGTAGCCTTCCACAAGCTTCCCACAATAAGTTGGGTGAATTTTGGCCTATTCCTCCTGACAGAGCTGGTGTAACTGAGTCAGGTTTGTAGGCCTTCTTGCTCGCACACGCTTTTTCAGTTCTCCCACAAATGGTCTATAGGATTGAGGTCAGGGCTTTGTGATGTCCACTCCAATACCTTGACTTTGTTGTCCTTAAGCCATTTTGCCACAACATTGGAAGTATGCTTGGGGTCATTGTCCGTTTGGAAGACCCATTTGCGACCAAGCTTTAACTTCCTGACTGATGTCTTGAGATGTTACTTCAATATATCCACATAATTTTCCTTCCTCATGATGCCATCTATTTTGTGAAGTGCACCAGTCCCTCCTGCAGCAAAGCACCCCCACAGCATGATGCTGCCACCCCTGTGCTTCACGGTTGGGATGGTGTTCTTCAGCTTGTAAGCGTCCTCCTTTTTCCTCCAAACATAATGATGGTCGTTATGGCCAAATAGTCCTATTTTTGTTTCATCAGACCAGAGGACATTTCTCCAAATAGTACGATCTTTGTCCCCATGTGCAGTTGCAAATAGTAGTCGGTTTTTGAGCAGTGGCTTCTTCCTTGCTGAGCGGCCTTTCAGGTTATGTCGATATAGGACTCGTTTTACTGTGGATATAGATACTTTTGTACCTGTTTCCTCCAGCATCTTCACAAGGTCCTTTGCTGTTGTTCTGCAATTTATTTGCACTTTTTGTTCCGTCTCTAGGAGACAGAACGCATCTCCTTCCTGAGCGGCATGACGGCTGCGTGGTCCCATGGTGTTTATACTTGCTTACTATTGATTGAACAGATGGACGTGGTACCTTCAGGCGTTTGGAAATTGCTCCCAAGGATGAACCAGACTTGTGGAAGACCACCAGGTCTTGGCTGATTTCTTTGGATTTTCCCATGATGTCAAGCAAAGAGGCACTGAGATTGAAGGTAGGCCTTGAAATACATCCACAGGTACACCTCCAATTGACTCAAATGATGTCAATTAGCTTATCAGAAGCTTCTAAAGCCATGACATAATTTCTTGGAATTTTCCAAGCTGTTTAAAGGCACAGTCAACTTAGTGTATGTAAACTTCTGACCCACTGGAATTGTGATACAGGGAATTATAAGTGAAATAATCTGTCTGTAAACAATTGTTGAAAAAAACAAAGTAAATGTCCTAACCGACTTGCCAAAACTATAGTTTGTTAATAAGAAATCTGTGGAGAGGTTGAAAAACGAGTTTTAATGACTCCAACCTAAGTGTATGTAAACTTCCGACATCAACTGTATATTGTGGATTGTGTTTCTGTGCACCAATTGGAAAGTCTACAAAACTATGAGCAAACCAGCCTTTGTATTGAATAATCTTTTATTTGATGTGTGTGAAATTGTTTGGTGAAATATGCATAAAAGGAGAGTAATTATCCATAATTCTGCACCTTTGGATAGTTGTACTTCCAATTTTGATCATCATGATTTAGTGACTGCAAAGAAAATGTGTTGATCTACTGCAGTTTTTAAAAGACAGATAACTTTCTGTTTTGTTTGCTTGGCCTCAAGAGATAAGTATGGTTGCATTAATCTTTTTGCAGTTAGTCGTGTTCTTTTGATGAAACTATTTGCAATTTTGACTGTATACTGTAATATAGTTTTGATGAATGTATTTATGTTTTGAGAAGGTAAGTACAGTACTGTTTTGCAAAAGGCCACAGAGTTCTGTGTTTTGTGAACTCTGTTTTGAAAATTGATAACATTGTTCCAAAAAAATACATGTACGAGATTGAGAAAAAACTGTAAGCAGCTTGTTGTACCATGAGGTGTAATGGCTCATGATGAACGGATATCAAAACCGTCAGGCAAAATGACGTTCAATGATGAGACGACACATTCCCACATTTCCAACTTTTATGGATAGAGGCAAATGTATCCTGAAATGCTTGCTGTAAAACCTCCAGTTACTGCTGCTGGATTGAGCACTGTGCTCAACAATGCCTGCCAAAATGGGTTAAACTGGCAAATGATCAGATATATAAATCAACGTTAAACATTAATATACCACTAATCTAATTCTGCACTAGACAGGATTTGAAACATCATAATAGTGTTTAGATGTTATAGAGAAAGGAAACGACACCAAAAGAGAAGGTACCTAATTCTGCACTAAACAGAACTCGATAACACCAAAGTCGTTTTTCAACCTTTTCCGGTAGTGCTCCCAGTGCCTGGCAATGTGTTGCACAACACTTGATTAAGTGGTGTTACAACACAATGTGTCATGTTTCAAAACACCTGAGGAGGGTGTATTTCAAAACTCCAGCAAAGTTAAGGTTTCATCTCCATCGCATTGGTGGCAGCTCAGTTGCCACTAGTTTTGGTGTTACAAAGCACTTCATTTTAACAGTGTAGGTTCAGGCAAATATTCAGAAGCCAAAAAAGAAAGTGTGGACTGAATACAAACAAATAGCATGCACAGCAGCATTTATTACTGTTTCACAATGTTAACTGCACTGAACAAAAATATAAACACAACATGCAACAATTTCAAAGATTTTACTGAGTTACAGTTCATACAGTATAAGGAAATCAGTCAATTTAAATAAATGCATTAGGCCCTAATCTATGGATTTCACATGACTGGGAATACACATCTGTTGATCACAGATACCTTTAAAAAAAAATAGGGCCGTGGATCAGAAAACCAGTCAGTATCTGGTGTGACCACCATTTGCCTCATGCAGCGTGACACATCTCCTTTGCATAGAGTTGATTGTGGCCTGTGGAATGTTGTCCCACTATGCATGCCATAACAATGATGGAGAAATCAGATTATCTCGAGGGACACTCAAGGCGGAACAACATGGTTGTGGATGGAATTGCAGAATCTCCACATGAAACCTGGACGGAGTCTGAGGACAAAGAAAGGGAATTGATCTAGGAGAAACTGAAGATGGACCACAGGAAGATTGAGGTGGAGCGTGCCCACAGGACTGGAAAACTCACCACCGGCCCAGGTGACAGGCCCAGGCCAATAGTGTTCAAGTTCCTGAGGTTCAAGGACAAGGTAGCTGTTCTGGAAAGAGCCAAGAACTTGAGAGAGGAACATACAGTATATCTTCCTCAACAAGGACTATCCTGAAGCTGTGCGCCAGAGGAGGAAAGAACTTATCCCAGCCATGAAAGCTGCCAGAGCACTTGGGGACATTGCTTACATCCGCTATGACAGACTCATTGTCCACCCTCCCTCCCAAAAGCCTGGAAGGGATGAGAGAGCCAAGGCTATGGGTTTGTAGCTTCAACCCCGCAACACACACACACACACTTACACACACCAACTGATTAATGGACTGCTGAATGTATATATTTTTCTCTTGCGTTGTTTGCTCTTTTCCATATTATGTCTATCTCTGATAAGCTACCCAGGAAAGGGCTGAAAATAGCTCATTTGAATATATGTAGCCTAAGAAATAAGGTTAATGAAATCAATGACTTGCTAACATCAGATAACATTCATACAGTATATTAGCCATTTCTGAGACTCACTTTGAATAATTCATTTGATGATACAGCAGTAGCAATACAAGGATATAACATATATGGAAGAGACAAGAATGCTTATCGGGAAGGTGTTGCTGCATACAGTTGAAGTCGAAAGTTTACATACACTTAGTGATTAAAACTCATTTTTCAACCACTCCACACATTTCTTGTTAACAAACTATAGTTTTGGCATGTCGGTTAGGACATTTACTTTGTGCCTGACACAAGTAATATTTCCAACAATTGTTTACAGACAGATTATTTCACTTATAATTCACAATTCCAGTGGGTCAGAAGTTTACATACAATAAGTTGACTGTGCCTTTAAACAGCTTGGAAAATTCCAGAACATGATGTCAAGGCTTTAGAAGCTTCTGATAGGCTAATTGACATAATTTGAGTCAATTGGAGGTGTACCTGTGGATGTATTTCAAGGCCTACCTTCAAACTCAGTGCCTCTTTGCTTGACATCATGGGAAAATCCAAAGAAATCAGCCAAGACCTGGTGGTCTTCCACAAGTCTGGTTCATCGTTGGGAGCAATTTCCAAACGCCTGAAGGTACCACGTTCATCTGTACAATCAATAGTAAGCAAGTATAAACACCATGGGACCACGCAGCCGTCATGCCGCTCAGGAAGGAGATGCGTTCTGTCTCCTAGAGACAGAACGAAAAGTGCAAATAAATCGCAGAACAACAGCAAAGGACCTTGTGAAGATGCTGGAGGAAACAGGTACAAAAGTATCTATATCCACAGTAAAACGCGTCCTATATCGACATAACCTGAAAGGCCACTCAGCAAGGAAGAAGCCACTGCTCCAAAACCGCCATAAAAAAGCCAGACTACTATTTGCAACTGCACATGGGGACAAAGATCGTACTTTTTGGAGAAATGTCCTCTGGTCTGATGAAACAAAAATAGAACTGTTCGGCCATAATGACCATCGTTATGTTTGGAGGAAAAATGTGGTTGCTTGCAAGCCGAAGAACACCATCCCAACCGTGAAGCACGGGGGTGGAAGCATCATGCTGTGGGGGTGCTTTGCTGCAGGAGGGACTGGTGCACTTCACAAAATAGATGGCATCATGAGGAAGAAAAATGATGTGGATATATTGAAGCAACATCTCAAGACATCAGTCAGGAAGTTAAAGCTTGGTCGCAAATGGGTCTTCCAAATGGACAATGACCCCAAGCATACTTCCAAAGTTGTGGCAAAATGGCTTAAGTACAACAAAGTCAAGGTATTGGAGTGGCCATCACAAAGCCCTGACCTCAATCCTGGGCAGAACTGAAAAATCGTGTGCGAGCAAGGAGGCCTACAAACCTGACTCAGTTACACCAGCTCTGTCAGGAGGAATGGGCCAAAATTCACCCAACTTATTGTGGGAAGCTTGTGGAAGGTTACCCAAAACGTTTGACCCAAGTTAAACAATTTAAAGGCAATGCTACCAAATTATCTCCCTTACTAACTTTAAGCGTCAGTTGTCAGAGCAGCTTACCGATCACTGCACCTGTACACAGCAATTCTGAAATTAGCCCACCCAACTACTCATCCCCATATTGTTATTTATTTTGCAAATTTGCACCCCAGTATCTCTATTTGCACATCATCTTTTGCAAATCTATCATTCCAGTGTTAATACGAAATTGTAACTATTTTGCACTATGGCCTATTTATTGCCTTACCTCCATAACTTACTACATTCGCACAAACTGTATATATATTTTCTCTTTGTATTTTTGACTTAATGTTTTGTTTACCCCATATGTACCTCTGTGTTGTTGTTTTTATCGCACTGCTTTGCTTTATCTTGGCCTGGTCGCAGTTGTAAATGAGAACTTGTTCTCAACTGGCTTACCTGGTTAAATAAAGGTGAAAAAATAAAATAAATATAAAAAAATAATTGAGTGTATGTAAACCTCTGACCCACTGGGAATGTGATGAAAGAAATAAGAGCTGAAATAAAGAATTCTCTCTACTATTATTCTGACATTTCACATTCTTAAAATAAAGTGGTGATCCTAACTGACCTAAAACAGTGAATTTTTACTAGGATTAAATGTCAGGAATTGTGAAAAACTGAGTTTAAATGTATTTAGCTAAGGTGTATGTAAACTTCCGACTTCAACAGTAAATGAAGAACGTTTCGTTGTCCTTATCTTCATCATTGTAATGAGATGAATTTCACATTTCCAAATTTTCTGACAAAAAATGGTGTATCTATTTAATGCCACCCTGGCTGTTGATGTAGGCAAATTAGTTAAGTTTCTCTTCGCGCTGATCAGCTCACAGCAGCAGGATCGGGGGCATTTTCATTAGGAAGGACATCTACTGTGGATCACTAAAGTAATGATGATGCTCACACTTCCTCAATTTAAATATTATTGCGACATCTATATTATTTTGGAGCCTATCGCCTGGACACGTTGAAATATCTTCACGCCTATAATAAAAACCTCCAGGTAAATTGATTGAAAAAAATAAGAATTACTGGGGGCAGTTTGTAAAAACGTATTCTGTATGAATTGTCCTCTGGAATAACGCACATGCTGGGGTAATAATTACATAACCGACATTCAATAGTAGCCTAATACTAGTCCGTTCCGAATTGGGATTATAATTATTATTATTATTACTTAACTTGTATAGCGCTTTTCATTACAGAAAATAATCTCAAAGCACATAAAAAGCTAAACAAACAAACAAAACATTTAAATTGAGATGGTAGAGATGGAGATTTAATGTATCTATTTGGCTTCGGATGAAAGTCTGGGAGTTGAGGCAGTTTGATTTGGAAAGGCAGTGTAGCATCGATGGTAGACCCAGAGAGAAACAAAGATAGTCTGACAAACAGGCCAGGAGCGTTTCATCAGTGCTGTATGTGCGAGCTGTTGGCCTGTATAGGACACAACAGTTTGTGACAAAACCATCAGTAGAGTTGAAAATGCGATGGAAACCATTTAAGTTGTATTTATTCGGTACATGGGAATTTAATGGCAAAAGTTATTTTTATTTGCACTATGTCATCACACAGATTATTTTATCAGCAAAAAGTCTGTTTGCTGGAAACATCTTTTTAGAATATTCACATGACAATCTGTCGCAAATTGGATGGAAACCTACCTAATGTCTTGGAGTGTGCAGTTATGCGTAACATATTTTGGAATGCTGTTCCTTTCTTTCAAGGTTTACTAAATGCCATCATCTAATTTCCCCATCAATCTCCCTATGCCTATCCACTATTTAAACTTACAGGCTGCAAGTCAATTAAGGACTTTCTGGTCTCATTGAAGCTGGGTCAGAATGTCTTTCTGCCCATCTTGTAGACTGGTGTTGGGAGGACCACTGGCAGAAGTCTTAAAGCGATGTCACCTTGTGTATCTGGAGAGAAGAATGTTTAGTGAATAACTTGATTGTTTCAGGCTAAAAATAAATGAGCATCTGAGGCACCACCAGCAGGGTAATTTCAAACTATACCTGCACTTCAAAGATAAGATCTTGGGCCTGCTTCTCTCTGAGCTGGCTAAGTGAAGTTTTGTCCTTGAAGACCGCGATCCAGTTAGCAATGAGTTTCCCCGAGCAGTCAGGGTTTAAAATGTAGAAGTCCTGAGCAATCTGTAGTAAAGCAGACAGTTACTTTTTTTGTAATATTTCATTTTAATTGTATTTATTTATTTACAAACAAAAACATACATTGACAAAAACAATAGACAACTTAACATTTCCATACATATCCGCAAAAATGTATAACATCACACTTGCTCAGATCCACATGTTCCCACCATATCCACACCCAATGCTGTTTCTATTGCTTGTGAGACTCTGCCCCATATGACTTCAAATTGTGTTATGTTGTAGACAAACAATTACTTTTCCATTGCAGTTAATCACTGTGGTGGAAAATTACAAAATAGACAGGCTATGCTTATTTTTTACTTAGAAAATTGTCTATTGTTATTTGCTAGTGTTTTTTTACTGATACAAACTTGTCTTGTGTGACTTAGTCATAAGTCTGGGCATACAGATAAGAGCTGGGTGCGACTGCAGTATGTGACACCCTGTTTTCATAATCTGCAGGAACTCAGCTGTGTGGAAACTTGCAGGAAGGAACAGAGAATAGTGGCAACTCAGCTATCTTAATCTGCACAGACAAGCTAATCACACTATGTTCCCCGCCGCTGTGTCCACACATCTGCTAACTGCCACGTAGACAAAGAGGTTGTACATTTCTATAAAAGCTGAGACCCAACTCTGTTCGTTGGGCTTTTAACTCTGCACTATTGAGTGATTGTTGAATGCTCCAGATTTGCAAATCTTATAATAAAGTTGTTGTTTGATTAGAATTTCCACTAAAATTCTTGGCGACGAGGATGGGATGGCTAACTCCACTTGCTGATCGTTCCTGTGGGGACCAAGGTTAACCGTGCATGGGGGCTACAGTAGATGTGGCTCAGGGAGTCCACACTCCGATTAAGCAGAGCAGAAATGGACCCACCTCAGACCCAGCAGGGAGCGTCAGGGGACGGATACGCCATCCCGAACAAATTTAGAGTTAAGGGTGAGACTGATTTTCATAAACACAACCTCCAATTGGGGAAAACTCTGGGAGTTTTTAGGAAATCCTGTTCTGGGAACAGGTTGTGCACATTAGGATCTCTGTTGTAGCAGAGACATCTCTAAATAGGAACTCTGTTGGAGCAGAGACATCTTTAATTGGGGGAAAAGTTCTGGAATCTTTAATTGGGAACTCTGTTGGAGCAGAGACATCTTTAGTTAAAGGGAAAATTCTAGGAACAGGTTGCGCATCTCTGTTGGAGCAAAGAACTGGCCATAGGATGACATGGCATGGTTTACTGTCGTAAGATGTAAATGCATGTGTTATGTTGTCCCGAACCGAACTAATATAGAAGTAAGAAAATATTCCTGCAGGTTAGAAAAAACATTGTAAAAGAAAATTAATTAATCAGTGGACTGGTAAAACAGTTGGTCATGATTGGGAAACCAGCTATATATTTAAAACCTAAATGGAAATTTGCATAGGAGGAACTCCCATGCGGGTACAATATCTAGAATTAAAAAAAGTAATTAAAAAATATTTTGATGGAGAAGAAATGACTCCTTTTGAATTATAAGAAAGGAAGACGTTCCTAACCAAATACTGTTTGTTTTGTGTGTTTGTTTTTGTTTCCTGAGTGTGTGTGTATTGACGAGAGATGTATATTATGGACAGACGATGGACCCTATCAGGCCCAACTGGCTGCACTGTGTGATCGAATAAAGGAACATTACCCGCGCATGACTGATTGGGCAGCCATCCACAGTTACACAAAGAAAGCCAAAGAGTCACTGGAGGACTACAGACATAGATTGGAGAACCGTGACAGATTAGGTGGAAATAGAAGGGTAACTATGAATAATTTTGGTAATATGTGTTGTCAACAACAGTGATATTTGAAGCATGACACTGGTATAAGACATTAGGTGTCCCATATTCTCCAGTAGTAAATTGGCAGACGCTTCAGTATTGGTTCTAATACAAGGTATCAGGTGCCGTGACCAATTAAAATGCACAAATACCATAACTACTCTCCGGGGAAGTGGGTATCACTACCTTGGAAAATTGTTCAAACTTGATATAATAGAGCCGTGTGTGAGGGCATCTAAACACTCTGGACACCGTCGAGAGAGGCGCAGAAATAACCATAATTGAAATGGCATCCATGGTGTCTGACACTCCCGTAAAAGGGGGAATAGAAGAGGTAAACTATAGCAAAGCCATAGAGGCGCTAAAAGAAGTGCAAGAGCATTCTACCTATTCGGCTTGAATATGAGAAAAAAAATCTAATCATGGATAAAATTGGGCAGAATTTCCCTGCTGACTGAAAATTCCAAACATTTTATTGTTTAATTCTGGAAATGTTCCTGAGATGGAAGTATGCTGTTTTGGATATGCTTCTTATGTGGTTGTCAAAAGTTAGGCCCGGATCAAAGGTAACACCAAGGTCTTTTTGAAAAAGAAAAGCAGAGCCTTACAGTCTAGGAGATCAGATGCAATAATTTAATTACCAACTTTTTGTCGTGGAAATACTACACAGAGACACTCGAAGTCAATATTAAATGAATCATCCTTCATTGTCAGCACGCTGGAGAGGTTCCAACAAACTTGATGCACCATAGTCTGTCAGGAGCTCTACCGGGGCAGTCCCGTTAGTTCCCTTATATACTGTTTACAGACACGTTACAAAGGCATAGTTCATAGGGTTGGTTCCGGCATGTGTCTGGCACCATCTCCTATCTTAACTTATTCTGGGCATTCTGCCAGATGGTCCTAAGGAGGAGGTGATGATGCCCCCCCCCCCCAAAACCCACTAAAACCAAAATAAAAAGACACCACACAATAAATCAAACAAAGAGTATTAACCACTAACAAATATTCATTAACAGGTGGGTTGTGTGTGAGTGCTGGCGTGTGTGTGGTAAAAATCGTATGTTCAAAACAAACAAAATGGCCAGGCCTTACTTAATTTGGGAGCTCCCTTAACAGCTGGATCCGGGCACTTGCCTTAGGAAGCCTTTCAACGGGAGAATACAGAATCATTGATAAACATGGAAAAAAAACTTGGTAGCGGACATTCCATCAGTCGTATACATAATTATACTTCAGACACATCAGATGATACAGTGCCCCGTCAAGCTGAATAGACACTTTCTAAAGTAAACAATCCCAGAGCCCCTCTCTTGTAATCATTGTCATTTTGACCAGTTGTATTGACATACAATTCTGTACAAACTGTCCCCGGGACATAAAGCTAGTCAAAATATGAAACCTGTTGTTTTACAAATCTGCTAGGACCTTCAAAATGTTGGTGCTGGCTTATCAGCTCAATATTCGGTACTAAAAACATTTACTTGGATCTACTTCATTGTCAGGCGTGCTGAATGTGGATGTGGTGCAGGAATCAGGCGCAGGACACAGAAGCTAGTCCAACAGACTTTAGTCACAAAAATACAAAACGAGCCTCAAAAGAGCCCGGAGGCGAGCGATTATGCACACAAGGCGTAAACAAAAAAATAGAAAAGCAAACGCGCACAACCGTGCGCAAAAACCTCTTCAACACAGAGGAGCAAAACTAACAGCAACAGTAGACAGGCGGAACAATAACACACAACACAAGACTAACCAAAAGAGAAACTTATAGGATACATAATCAACCAAACAGGAAACAGGTGTACACAATCAGACAAAACCAAACAGACATCGAAAACATAAAACGGTGATAGCTAGTACTCCGGAGACGACGACCGCCGAAGCCTGCCCGAACAAGGAGGAGGAGCAGCCTCGGCCGAAACCGTGACAGCACCCCCCCTTGACGTGCGGCTCCAGCCATGCGCCGACCCCCGCCTCGGGGACGACCAGGAGGACGCGGAGCAGGGCGTGTAGGGTGTCCACGGTGGAACTCCGTCAGGAGAGACGGGTCTAGGATGTCTCTCCTCGGCACCCAGCACCGTTCCTCCGGACCGTACCCCTCCCACTCCACGAGATATTGGAGACCCCCCATCCGACATCTCGAATCCAAGATGGACCGAACTGTGTACGCCGGAGCCCCCTCGATGTCCAGTGGGGGCGGAGGAGTCTCTCCAATCACACAGTCCTGGAGTGGACCAGCTACCACCAGCCTGAAAAGAGACACATGGAACGAGGGGTTAATATTCTTATAATCAATAGGCAGTTGTAACCTGTAACACACCTCGTTCAATCTTCTCAGGACTTTAAAAGGCCCCACAAACCGCCGACCCAGTTTCCGGCAGGGCAGGCGGAGGGGTAGGTTTCTGGTAGAGAGCCAGACTCGATCACCAGGTGCGTACACCGGCCCCTCACTGCGGTGGAGATCGGCGCTCGCTTTCTGACGACGGATGGCCCGCTGCAAGTGGACGTGTGCAGCGTTCCACGTCTCCTCCGAGCGCCGCACCCACTCATCCACCGCAGGAGCCTCGATCTGGCTCTGCTGCCACGGTGCCAGAACCGGCTGGTAACCTAACACACATTGGAAAGGGGTTAGATTGGTTGAGGAGTGGTGGAGAGAGTTCTGGGCCATCTCTGCCCAGGGGACATACCTCGCCCACTCCTCCTGCCGGCCCTGGCAATACGATCTAAGAAACCTACCCACATCCTGGTTCACACGTTCCACCTGCCCATTACTCTCCGGGTGGTAACCCGAGGTCAGGCTCACCGAGACCCCCAAACGCTCCATAAATGCCCTCCAGACTCTGGAGGTAAACTGGGGACCTCGATCAGACACTATATCCTCGGGTACCCCGTAGTGCCGGAACACGTGGGTGAATAGTGCTTCGGCGGTCTGTAGGGCAGTAGGAAGACCCGGCATTGGGAGCAGACGACAGGCCTTAGAGAACCGATCCACAACGACCAGTATAGTAGTATTCCCCTGTGAGGGGGGAAGGTCTGTGACGAAATCCACCGAGAGGTGAGACCATGGTCGTTGTGGAACGGGCAGGGGTTGTAACTTACCCCTGGGCAGGTGTCTAGGCGCCTTACACTGGGCGCACACCGAGCAGGAGGAGACATAAACCCTCACATCCCTGGCTAACGTTGGCCACCAGTACTTAGCGCTAAGGCAGTGCACAGTCCGGCCAATACCAGGATGTCCAGAGGAGGGTGACGTGTGAGCCCAATATATCAGTCGATCCCGAACCTCGTGCGGAACGTACGTCCGGCCCACCGGGCACTGTGGAGGACTAGGGTCGGTACGCAATGCCCGCTCGATCTCAGCATCGACCTCCCACACTACCGGTGCCACCTCTCCTCCGTGTCATACTGCCGAGACAGTGCGTCTGCCTTACCGTTCTGGGACCCAGGGATGTACGTGATCTTAAATACGAACCGGGCTAAAAACATGTTCCACCGCGCCTGGCGAGGGTTCAATCTCCTAGCTGCCCGGATGTACTCCAGGTTACGGTGGTCAGTCAAAATGAGAAAAGGGTGTTGAGCCCCCTCAAGCCAATGCCTCCACACCTTTAGGGCCTGTACCACGGCTGTCCCCTACGTCATAATTTCGCTCCGCCGGGCTGAGCTTTTTGGAGTAAAAAGCACAGGGGCGGAGTTTAGGTGGCGTGCCGGACCGTTGCGAAAGTACGGCCCCAATACCGGCCTCTGACGCGTCAACCTCTACCTGAAATGGTAAAGTGGGATCCGGATGCGCCAGCACCGGAGCCGAAGTAAACAGGTCCTTCAGTCTCCCAAAAGCCCTGTCCGCCTCGGCTGACCACTGCAAACGCACCGGACCACCCTTCAACAGAGACGTTATGGGAGCTGCCACCTGTCCAAAACCCTGGATAAACCTCCGGTAGTAATTTGCAAACCCCAAAAACCGCTGCACCTCTTTAACAGTGGTTGGAGTTTGCCAATTACGCACGGCTGACACTCGGTCAACCTCCATCTTCACCCCTGACGCAGACAACTGATAACCCAAAAAGGAGATCGACTCCTGGAAAAACAGACATTTCTCTGCCTTGACATACAGGTCGTGCTCCAACAGCCTCCTCAACACTCGGCGCACCAGGGCTACATGCTCGGCTCGGGTAGAAGAGTACACAAGAATGTCATCAATGTACACGACCACCCCCTGCCCCTGCATGTCCCTGAAGATCTCATCTACGAAGGATTGGAAGACTGAAGGAGCGTTCATCAACCCGTATGGCATGACGAGATACTCATAATGACCTGAGGTGGTACTAAATGCTGTCTTCCATTCATCACCCCCTCTAATGCGCACCAAGTTGTATGCGCTCCTGAGATCTAGTTTTGTGAAGAAACGCGCCCCGTGCAATGACTCCGTCATAGTCGCAATCAGAGGGAGTGGATAACTGTATTTCACCGTGATCTGATTGAGACTACGGTAATCAATGCACGGGCGCAAACCTCCATCCTTCTTCTTCACAAAAAAGAAGCTCGAGGACGCAGGGGAAGTGGATGGCCGTATGTATCCTTGTCTCAGAGATTCGGCTATGTAAGTCTCCATAGCTCTCTTCTCCTCTTGAGACAGAGGATACACATGGCTCCGTGGAAGCGCTGCTCCTGCCTGGAGGTCTATCACACAATCTCCCTGCCTATGAGGAGGCAACTGCGTCGCCCTCGATTTACTAAACACGATTGCCAAATCCTCATACTCGGGGGGAATGTGCAGTGCGGGCACCTGGTTTGGACTCTCCACCGAGGTCGCCCCCACGGAAACACCTAGACATCGCCCCACACACTGGGCAGACCACTCCTTAAGAGCCCTCTGTTGCCACGAAATAGAAGGATTATGGGTAATCAACCAGGGAAGCCCCAACACCACCGGATATGCAGGAGAGTCAATCAGATATAGCTGAATAGTTTCCTCATGACCCCCCTGAAGTGGCGCTGTGACCTCCCTAATCAACCCATGGACAGGAAATGGGGCGTCGACTGGAAGAAGGGGAATTCCTAGTTTTAAACAAAAATGTCGATAAACAAAATTCCCAGCTGCGCCTGAATCTACTAGCGCCTTATGCTGGGAATGAGGTGCAACCTGTGGAAAATGTACAGGTAAACAGACGTGCACAACAGAAAGCTCTGGGTAAGTGGGACGCCTACTCACCTGGAATGACTCCCCAGTGCGTGGCCTGTCGTCCTCTCCCCTAGGAGACCCTCCCCAGCACCTGGCCGCAGTGTGCCCTCCACGGCCACAGTTGGTGCAGGGGACAGCCCCCCTCGGGCTCCTCCTCCTCCTCTCTCTAGCGCCAGCACCTCCGAGCTCCATAGGGCTCGGCTCGGAGGTGCTGGAGGGTAGAATGGACGACCCCCACTCGGAAAGTCCGCGGGTAGCCAGCAGGGTGTCCAGCCGGATGGACATGTCCACTAACTGGTCGAACGTGAGGCTGGTATCCCTGCAGGCCAGCTCTCGACGGACGTCCTCCCGTAGACTACAACGGTAGTGGTCGATGAGGGCCCGCTCATTCCACCCTGCATCCGCCGCTAGAGTCCGGAATTCCAAGGCGAACTCCTGGGCGCTCCTCTTCCCCTGCCGGAGGTAGAATAGACGCTCCCGTAGGTGATCGTGGCGGCGTCTATCCTCCTCCATTCGGCGTTGGCCCATTCCAACGCCTTGCCGGTGAGACAGGAGATGAGGGTGGAAACGCTCTCGTGTCCCGAGGGCGTTGGGTGTACGGTGGCCAGGTAGAGTTCCACCTGCAGGAGGAACCCCTGACACCCGGCAGCGGTGCCATCATACGCCCTCGGGAGCGAGAGCCGAATCCCACTGGGTTCTGGAGCTTGGAGGGACGGACTAGCCGATGGTGATAGTGAGGTAGGTGGAGGTGTGGGTGCACCTCTGTTCTCCCACCGGTGCAGAGTATTGATCACCTCCTGAAGGGCGGTCCCGATACGCTGGATCCTCTCGTCCTGTCCGTGGACGCGCTCCTCCAGTGTCTCGGGCGCTGCTGCTGCTCCTGCTGATTCCATCTGGTGTGTTATTCTGTCAGGCGTGCTGAATGTGGATGTGGTGCAGGAATCAGGCGCAGGACACAGAAGCTAGTCCAACAGACTTTAGTCACAAAAATACAAAACGAGCCTCAAAAGAGCCCGGAGGCGAGCGATTACGCACACAAGGCGTAAACTACAAAATACAAAGCAAACGCGCACAACCGTGCGCAAAAACCTCTTCAACACAGAGGAGCAAAACTAACAGCAACAGTAGACAGGCGGAACAATAACACACAACACAAGACTAACCAAAAGAGAAACTTATAGGAGACATAATCAACCAAACAGGAAACAGGTGTACACAATCAGACAAAACCAAACAGACATCGAATACATCAAACGGTGATAGCTAGTACTCCGGAGACGACGACCGCCGAAGCCTGCCCGAACAAGGAGGAGGAGCAGCCTCGGCCGAAACCATGACATTCATTGTGGACACAGTTCCACGTAATGGAAAAATATTATTGTTTTAGATGACATTACTTACTTAAATCACCGGACACAGTTTCACGTAATGGAAACAGATTATTGTTTTAGATGACATTACCTTCTTATTTAAATCCCTGGTGCTACCCAAACTATAGAATTGAGAAAGTAATTGTCAAAAACATGTCTTATTCAATTATTCATACGTCTGTCCCAAATTTCCCCACTGTGTTCCTTACAGCCTGTTTGAGTTCAGTATGTACTGTTGGCAGCTATCTATTGTTCCACAGGAAGCTTATCTCTAACCCAAACAACAGATAACTTAAACACGAGAGCACTGGACACAGTTTCACGTAATGGAAACAGATTATTGTTTTAGATGACATTACCTTCTTACTTAAATCACTAGTGCTACCCAAACTATAGAATTGAGAAAGTAATTGTCAAAAACATGTCTTATTCAATTATTCATACGTCTGTCCCAAATTTCCCCACTGTGTTCCTTACAGCCTGTTTGAGTTCAGTATGTACTGTTGGCAGCTATCTATTGTTCCACAGGAAGCTTATCTCTAACCCAAACAACAGATAACTTAAACACGAGAGCAGTGGACCAAGCCTTGAAGAGTGAGCAGCCCCTAATTTAATATCAGTCCCAATGCTCAATCCCTCTGTCTTACTTCTTCAAATTACTAAGATATTGCATTATTGCAGTGCTGTCTGAAAGCCATTTACCATTCACTTTGTTACTTTCACTTGTCTCCATATCTGTTTCCTTCAACTAGGACTCCCTTCTTCCCAATAGGAAGACCTTCTCAATCTACTGGATCACTCTCAAACAGCATTCTGCTTTTCCCCCATTGCAAGGTTTGAAACAAAATAAAACAAACATGATAACTTTGTCCATATTGGAAGGCATTGTTTCATTTTAGTCTACCCTAACAATGTTACTCTACTTCACATTTCTGTTGGATATTCACTTTCTGCTTCCACTTATTAAATGTCTATTATTTTAAGACTAACATGTAATGCTTTGGAGGGATCAATATGTATTAACTGGGTTGGCACTGTCTGTCAGTCCCCTGTAGATGGGGCGCTCGGTCCATAATAAGTCTGGCACCTGAGACAGCATAGACAGGGAAATAGATGCAGTGTCCATTTTGCCTACTCACGAATTTGTTTAGAACGTCATAATTTGGTAAATCAAAGAAAACGCCATTTGGAGTACAATACATTGTTGCCTTAAGTTTAGTTAACAAAAAATAATTGGTTCTATTTAACAGGGTATGGGGTTTATTTGAAAATGTATTACCAGGGTGGAGGAAATCTCATAAGCGTTTATAATTTTTTAGTTAGAGGCAAGTCAAGTCCCGAAACCTTTACCAAGAGTGGGATATATGCCAATCTTTGTCGGTGACTCTATTTCCCAGACCCTTTAGACAGTCATACAATGCTTTAACCTTATCTTTATCAAATGATCCATAAAGGGACCACTCTGAACATTTCTCAGAATTATTTTTACACCACTTACATACGTCTACGTGTGGGTGTGCAAGTTGTATATTATTTTTATTTTCTATTGTTACTTCATCAGATCTCTAGTAACTCATTATACTCAATACTATGTTACGTTATCTCTAGTAAGCCACTATACATTTGTGTTACATCAAAAATTCCTCCTCTACACCAGTGTTCTATTCATACAGCGGTTTAAATATTCACTCGTGTTCTATTTAACAGTATATTCGGGAATAGTACTTTCTCCTTTCATATCTCCACATACAGTGGGGAAAAAAACTATTTAGTCAGCCACCAATTGTGCAAGTTCTCCCACTTAAAAAGATGAGAGAGGCCTGTAATTTTCATCATAGGTACACGTCAACTATGACAGACAAAATGAGAAAAAGAAATCCAGAAAATCACATTGTAGGATTTTTAATGAATTTATTTGCAAATTATGGTGGAAAATAAGTATTTGGTCAATAACAAAAGTTTCTCAATACTTTGTTATATACCCTTTGTTGGCAATGACACAGGTCAAACGTTTTCTGTAAGTCTTCACAAGGTTTTCACACACTGTTGCTGGTATTTTGGCCCATTCCTCTATGCAGATCTCCTCTAGAGCAGTGATGTTTTGGGGCTGTCGCTGGGCAACACGGACTTTCAACTCCCTCCAAAGATTTTCTATGGGGTTGAGATCTGGAGACTTGCTAGGCCACTCCAGGACCTTGAAATGCTTCTTACGAAGCCACTCCTTCGTTGCCCGAGCGGTGTGTTTGGGATCATTGTCATGCTGAAAGACCCAGCCATGTTTCATCTTCAATGCCCTTGCTGATGGAAGGAGGTTTTCACTCAAAATCTCACGATACATGGCCCCATTCATTCTTTCCTTTACACAGATCAGTCGTCCTGGTCCCTTTGCAGAAAAACAGCCCCAAAGCATGATGTTTCCACCCCCATGCTTCACAGTAGGTATAGTGTTCTTTGGATGCAACTCAGCATTCTTTGTCCTCCAAACACGATGAGTTGAGTTTTTACCAAAAAGTTATATTTTGGTTTCATCTGACCATATGACATTCTCCCAATCCTGGGATTTTTGCTCACCGTTCTTGTGATCATTTTGTCCCTGGCGGCGTAGTGTGTTACTGATGGTAGGCTTTGATACTTTGGTCCCAGCTCTCTGCAGGTCATTCACTAGGTCCCCCCATGTGGTTCTGGGATTTTTGCTCACCGTTCTTGTGATCATTTTGACCCCACGGGGGGAGATCTTGCGTGGAGCCCCAGATCGAGGGAGATTATCAGTGGTCTTGTATGTCTTCCATTTCCTAATAATTGCTCCCACAGTTGATTTCTTCAAACCAAGCTGCTTACCTATTGCAGATTCAGTCTTCCCAGCCTGGTGCAGGTCTAAAATTTTGTTTCTGGTGTCCTTTGACAGCTCTTTGGTCTTGGCCATAGTGGAGTTTGGAGTGTGACTGTTTGAGGTTGTGGACAGGTGTCTTTTATACTGATAACAAGTTCAAACAGGTGCCATTAATACAGGTAACGAGTGGAGGACAGAGGAGCCTCTTAAAGAAGAAGTTACAGGTCTGTGAGAGCGAGAAATCTTGCTTGTTTGTAGGTGACCAAATCCTTCTTGTCCACCATAATTTGCAAATAAATTCATAAAAAATCCTACAATGTGATTTTCTGGATTTCTTTTTCTCAATTTGTCTGTCATAGTTGACGTGTACCTATGATGAAAATTACATTTACATTTACATTTACGTCATTTAGCAGACACTCTTATCCAGAGCGACTTTATTACAGGCCTCTCTCATCTTTTTAAGTGGGAGAACTTGCACAATTGGTGGCTGACTAAATACTTTTTTTCCCCACTGTACATAATAACTATCAGACCTCAGGATAAGACCCAGATGCATATAGTAAAAAAATTAATAAATAAAGTTTATTTACAAAACAGAGGTCAGGCAAACGACAGGTCAAGGGCAGGCAGAAGTCAGTAATCCAGGGCAGAGTCTGTAAGGTACAGAACATCAGGCAGGCTCAGGGTCAGGCAGAGGTCAGTAATCCAGGGCAGTGTCAAGAGGTACAGAACGGCACGCAGACTCAGGGTCAGGGCAGGCAGAATGGTCAAAATCGGGAGAACTAGAAAATAGGAACTAACGAGAAACAGGAGTACGGGAATATACGCTGGTAGGCTTGACGAGACAAGACGAAACTGGCAACAGACAAACAGAAAACACAGGTATAAATGCACAGGGGATAATAGGGAAAATAAGCAACACCTGGAGGGGGTGGAGACAAGCACAAGACAGGTGAAACAGAGTAGGGTGTGACAATAACTTTATACCATCAAACTCCCCCGATGAGTCATGTTATCCTCATGTAACCTTAAGTAATGTTACCCTCAGAGACATGTTATCCTCATTACTAATGCGATGTGTAATCATGTTATGCTCGTTACTAATCAAGACGTTATCCTCTGAGACATGTTACTCTAATGAGATTTCTGAGACATGTTATCCCCCCCAGAACTGTAGATAACGTTATAGATCGAAAAACTCAGCCCACACAGAACAGGACAACTCAGCTCACATTTACTCCACATTCACACTGGAGCTAGTCCCCTGACAGCTCTCATTCACTCAGTACGTTATAGTTAAATTTCAATCTCTTATTATCCAAATTTCAATCAGCTTATTATGCATATTTCAATCTCTTGTTATCCAAATTTCTATCAGCTTAATATCCAAATTTCAATCAATCTTATTATCCAAATTTCAATCAGCTTAATATCCACATTTCAATCTTATTATCCAAATTCCAATCTTAATTGTAATAATTTCAATTAATTTATTATCCATATTTAAATCAGCTTAACACGTCCTTCCACACTCACATAACCATACACAACTTTCACATCCACATTCACATAGCACTATTCCCAAACACACTTGGTAATCTCCCTTATTACCCATGTGCATCTTCAATGATTCTCTTGTCGTTACTTGCTATGCACCATATGTATCTTCAACGGTTCTCTTGACGCTACTTCCTGTACATATAAATAACACCCTGTATTCAAAAACCTTGTGTTATTTGTAGTGGCGGCAGACCACGTAGACAGTTCTCTTATAAATGCCTACAGACAGCTGTCAGCGGGGCTTTCCATTGTACCATTACGCCCTCGCTCTAGTCTTATCATAAAACTAGTGAATAGCCTTCTCGCTATAGATTATGGGTACCTTTTTATGCGTTACTCGCTTTATTTAATTTTGTTTCATTTTTTATTGTATTCATTCAGATTCATTTAAATGTACAGTGGGGAAAAAAAGTATTTAGTCAGCCACCAATTGTGCAAGTTCTCCCACTTAAAAAGATGAGAGAGGCCTATAATTTTCATCATAGGTACACGTCAACTATGACAGACAAATTGAGATTTTTTTTCCCAGAAAATCACATTGTAGGATTTTTAATGAATTTATTTGCAAATTATGGTGGACAAGAAGTATTTGGTCACTTACAAACAAGCAAGATTTCTGGCTCTCACAGACCTGTAACTTCTTCTTTAAGAGGCTCCTCTGTTCTCCACTCATTACCTGTATTAATGGCACCTGTTTGAACTTGTTATCAGTATAAAAGACACCTGTCCACAACCTCAAACAGTCACACTCCAAACTCCACTATGGCCAAGACCAAAGAGCTGTCAAAGGACACCAGAAACAGAATTGTAGACCTGCACCAGCCTGGGAAGACTGAATCTGCAATAGGTAAGCAGCTTGGTTTGAAGAAATCAACTGTGGGAGCAATTATTAGGAAATGGAAGACATACAAGACCACTGATAATCTCCCTCGATCTGGGGCTCCACGCAAGATCTCCCCCCGTGGGGTCAAAATGATCACAAGAACGGTGAGCAAAAATCCCAGAACCACATGGGGGGACCTAGTGAATGACCTGCAGAGAGCTGGGACCAAAGTATCAAAGCCTACCATCAGTAACACACTACGCCGCCAGGGACTCAAATCCTGCAGTGCCAGACGTGTCCCCCTGCTTAAGCCAGTACATGTCCAGGCCCATCTGAAGTCTGCTAGAGTGCATTTGGATGATCCAGAAGAGGATTGGGAGAATGTCATATGGTCAGATGAAACCAAAATATAACTTTTTGGTAAAAACTCAACTCGTCGTGTTTGGAGGACAAAGAATGCTGAGTTGCATCCAAAGAACACCATACCTACTGTGAAGCATGGGGGTGGAAACATCATGCTTTGGGGCTGTTTTTTTGCAAAGGGACCAGGACGACTGATCCGTGTAAAGGAAAGAATGAATGGGGCCATGTATCGTGAGATTTTGAGTGAAAACCTCCTTCCATCAGCAAGGGCATTGAAGATGAAACGTGGCTGGGTCTTTCAGCATGACAATGATCCCAAACACACCGCCCAGGCAACAAAGGAGTGGCATCGTAAGAAGCATTTCAAGGTCCTGGAGTGGCCTAGCCAGTCTCCAGATCTCAACCCCATAGAAAATCTTTGGAGGGAGTTGAAAGTCCGTGTTGCCCAGCGACAGCCCCAAAACATCACTGCTCTAGAGGAGATATGCATGGAGGAATGGGCCAAAATACCAGCAACAGTGTGTGAAAACCTTGTGAAGACTTACAGAAAACGTTTGACCTGTGTCATTGCCAACAAAGGGTATATAACAAAGTATTGAGAAACTTTTGTTATTGACCAAATACTTATATTCTACCATAATTTGCTAATAAATTCATTAAAAATCCTACAATGTGATTTTCTGGATTTTTATTTCTCATGTTGTCTGTCATAGTTGACGTGTACCTATGATGAAAATTACAGGCCTCTCTCATCTTTTTAAGTGGGAGAACTTGCACAATTGGTGGCTGACTAAATACTTTTTTCCCCCACTGTAAATCAATCATCCTTTATTGTCAGCGCACTGGAGTGGTTCTAATAAACTTGATGCAACATAGAGAACGTCTGTCAGGAGCTCTACAAGGGCAGTCCCGTTAGTTCCCTTACAGTGAGGGAAAAAAGTATTTGATCCCCTGCTGATTTTGTATGTTTGCCCACTGACAAAGACATCAGTCTATAATTTTAATGGTAAGTATATTTGAGCAGTGAGAGACAGAATAACAACAAAAAAAATCCAGAAAAACGCATGTCAAAAATGTTATAAATTGATTTGCATTTTAATGAGGGAAATAAGTATTTGACCCCCTCTCAAACAGAAAGATTTCTGGCTCCCAGGTGTCTTTTATACAGGTAACGAGCTGAGATTAGGAGCACACTCTTAAAGGGAGTGCTCCTAATCTCAGTTTGTTACCTGTATAAAAGACACCTGTCCACAGAAGCAATCAATCAATCAGATTCCAAACTCTCCACAATGGCCAAAACCAAAGAGCTCTCCAAGGATGTCAGGGTCAAGATTGTAGACCTACACAAGGCTGGAATGAGCTACAAGACCATCGCCAAGCAGCTTGGTGAGAAGGTGACAACAGTTGGTGCGATTATTCGCAAATGGAAGAAACACAAAAGAACTGTCAATCTCCCTCGGCCTGGGGCTCCATGCAAGTTCTCATCTCGTGGAGTTGCAATGATCATGAGAACGGTGAGGAATCAGCCCAGAACTGCACTGGAGGATCTTGTCAATGATCTCAAGGCAGCTGGGACCATAGTCACCAAGAAAACAATTGGTAACACACTACGCCGTGAAGGACTGAAATCCTGCAGCACCCGCAAGGTCCCCCTGCTCAAGAAAGTACATATACAGGCCCATCTGAAGTTTGCCAATGAACATCTGAATGATTCAGAGGAGAACTGGGTGAAAGTGTTGTGGTCAGATGAGACCAAAATTGAGCTCTTTGGCATCAACTCAACTCGCCGTGTTTGGAGGAGGAGGAATGCTGCCTATGACCCCAAGAACAGTGTCCATTTGCCATTAGATGTGTTGCCAATGCCAATATTTAATATTGCAATTGGACAGACTCACACAAGTATTCTTTTGAGACCAAGAGAGCCACCCCATAAGCCCAGGGCACAGAGACAGCACCCATAGAGACATGCTCTAGCCTGACAAGTGCTAACACTACTCATCAGACCTCCGAGAAACACTCACACACACAGCCAAGATGGAGTGAAACAGTGTGGGACTTACAGACACACACAGCCTGCAATAGTTACCTGTGTTAGAACCATCAAAGAACCGTCAGACCTAGAGCTCTGAAACTTTAAAAACCTGTTCTAGAGCTTAAGTCGGTCCTGCACAGTGAGTTATGTGGCTCTAGGAGGTTCTCCGGCCGAGAAACAGCCTTGTCCATTTGCAATATCTTCAATTCATTTTTATCATCACGAAAATGACGACATTTAGAAAAGTCTAGGTGCATTGAAACCGCCTCGGTCCATAGAAACTGACCGTACAAGTTTCTGGCCGATAGCTCGTTCATATTGCGGCCTCTGGGTCACACAGAGACACGCCGTTTTCGACTATGTCATCGGGGGGAGGTTGGGGTGTAGAAGCCACAGAGTTATTCTAGCTGCGTGCGGTGGTTCATTCAGTTTGACCCATCCGAGTTGTTCCCTTAGGATAACATTGGTTTACAGGTTATGCTCTAACTCTGCTTCTGTTTATGCAATTTGCTAAATTCATTTTGCCACGTGTTCAGGGTCACCTTTAGCTCTATTGATATCAATATGAATACAGTACATGGTCCCCTTCATACCCAAAAACGAAAGTATGGACTTTACCATCAACAAATGAACAGGTTGAAATCAACACTGAAAGGCAAATGAATGGCATCACTGTAGTCTCTAGGCTGCTCCGAGTTCAACAAGGTGCCCATCTTGACCGTAGACCGCTCGGTCTGACCGCAGCAACTGTGCAAATAAGTAGGCCCGGATTGAAGCCTGACTAGTAGTGATTTCAACATAATTTTACATATTGTGGCCTCTGGGTCACGCAGAGACACGCAGTTTTCGACTATGTCATCGGGGGGAGGTTGGGGTGTAGAAGCCACAGAGTTATTTTAGCTGCATGCAGCGGTTCATTCAGTTTGACCCATCCGAGATGTTCCCTTATGATAACATTGGTTTACAGGTTATGCTCTAACTCTTCTCCTGTTTATTCAATTTGCGAAATTCCTTTTGCCACGTGTTCAGGGTCACCTGTAGCTCTACAGATATCAATATGAATACAGTACATGGTCCCCTTCATATCCTAAAACGGAAGTATGAACTTTACAATCAACAAATGAACAGGCTGAAATCAACAAACGGACAGGCTGAACTCAACACTGAAAGGCAAATGAATGGCATCACTGTAGTCTCTAGGCTGTTCCGAGTTCAACGAGGTGTCCCACTTGACCCTAGCTCGCTCGGTCTGACCACAGCAACTGTGCAAATAAGTAGGCCCGGAATGAAGCCTGACTAGAAGTGATTTCAACATGATTTGACATATTGTGGCGTCTGGGTCACACAGAGACACACCGTTTTCGACTATGTCATCGGGGGGAGGTTGGGGTGTAGAAGCCACAGAGTTATTTTAGCTGCATGCGGCGGTACATTCAGTTTGACCCATCCGAGATGTTCCCTTATGATAACATTGGTTTACAGGTTATGCTCTAACTCTTCTCCTGTTTATTCAATTTGCGAAATTCCTTTTGCCACGTGTTCAGGGTCACCTGTAGCTCTACAGATATCAATATGATTAGAGTACATGGTCCCCTTCATATCCTAAAACGGAAGTATGAACTTTACCATCAACAAATGAACAGGCTGAAATCAACAAACGGACAGGCTGAACTCAACACTGAAAGGCAAATGAATGGCATCACTGTAGTCTCTAGGCTGTTCCGAGGTCAACGAGGTGTCCCACTTGACCCTAGCTCGCTCGGTCTGACCACAGCAACTGTGCAAATAAGTAGGCCCGGAATGAAGCCTGACTAGAAGTGATTTCAACATGATTTGACATATTGTGGCGTCTGGGTCACACAGAGACACACCGTTTTCGACTATGTCATCGGGTGGAGGTTGGGGTGTAGAAGCCACAGAGTTATTTTAGCTGCATGCAGCGGTTCATTCAGTTTGACCCATCCGAGATGTTCCCTTATGATAACATTGGTTTACAGGTTATGCTCTAACTCTTCTCCTGTTTATTCAATTTGCGAAATTCCTTTTGCCACGTGTTCAGGGTCACCTGTAGCTCTACAGATATCAATATGAATACAGTACATGGTCCCCTTCATATCCTAAAACGGAAGTGTGAACTTTACCATCAACAAATGGACAGGCTGAAATCAACAAACGGACAGGTTGAAATCAACACTGAAAGGCAAATGAATGGCATCACTGTAGTCTCTAGGCTGTTCCGAGTTCAACGAGGTGTCCCACTTGACCCTAGCTCGCTCGGTCTGACCACAGCAACTGTGCAAATAAGTAGGCCCGGAATGAAGCCTGACTAGAAGTGATTTCAACATGATTTGACATATTGTGGACTCTGGGTCACACATAGACACACCGTTTTCGACTATGTCATCGGGTGGAGGTTGGGGTGTAGAAGCCTCAGAGTTATTCTAGCTGCGTGCAGCAGTTCATTCAGTTTGACCCATCTGAGTTGTTCCCTTATTATAACATTGGTTTACTAGTTATGCTCTAACTCTGCTTCTGTTTATGCAATTTGCTAAATTCATTTTGCCACGTGTTCAGGGTCACCTGTAGCTCTACTGATATCAATATGAATACAGTACATGGTCCCCTTCATATCCTAAAACGGAAGTGTGAACTTTACCATCAACAAATGGACAGGCTGAAATCAACAAACGGACAGGTTGAAATCAACACTGAAAGGCAAATGAATGGCATCACTGTAGTCTCTAGGCTGCTCCGAGTTCAACAAGGTGCCCCACTTGACCGTAGACCGCTCGGTCTGACCGCAGCAACTGTGCAAATAAGTAGGCCCGGAATGAAGCCTGACTAGTAGTGATTTCAACATAATTTCACATATTGTGGCCTCTGGGTCACACAGAGACACGCAGTTTTCGACAATGTCATCGGGGGGAGGTTGGGGTGTAGAAGCCACAGAGTTATTTTAGCTGCATGCGGCGGTACATTCAGTTTGACCCATCCGAGATGTTCCCTTATGATAACATTGGTTTACAGGTTATGCTCTAACTCTTCTCCTGTTTATTCAATTTGCGAAATTCCTTTTGCCACGTGTTCAGGGTCACCTGTAGCTCTACAGATATCAATATGATTAGAGTACATGGTCCCCTTCATATCCTAAAACGGAAGTATGAACTTTCCCATCAACAAATGAACAGGCTGAAATCAACAAACGGACAGGCTGAACTCAACACTGAAAGGCAAATGAATGGCATCACTGTAGTCTCTAGGCTGTTCCGAGGTCAACGAGGTGTCCCACTTGACCCTAGCTCGCTCGGTCTGACCACAGCAACTGTGCAAATAAGTAGGCCCGGAATGAAGCCTGACTAGTAGTGATTTCAACATAATTTCACATATTGTGGCCTCTGGGTCACACAGAGACACACCGTTTTCGACTATGTCATCGGGTGGAGGTTGGGGTGTAGAAGCCACATAGTTATTTTAGCTGCATGCGGCGGTTCATTCAGTTTGACCCATCCGAGATGTTCCCTTATGATAACATTGGTTTACTTGTTATGCTCTAACTCTGCTTCTGTTTATGCAATTTGCTAAATTCATTTTGCCACGTGTTCAGGGTCACCTGTAGCTCTACAGATATCAATATGAATACAGTACATGGTCCCCTTCATATCCTAAAACGGAAGTGTGAACTTTACCATCAACAAATGGACAGGCTGAAATCAACAAACAGACAGGTTGAAATCAACACTGAAAGGCAAATGAATGGCATCACTGTAGTCTCTAGGCTGCTCCGAGTTCAACAAGGTGCCCCACTTGACCGTAGACTGCTCGGTCTGACCGCGGCAACTGTGCAAATAAGTAGGCCCGGAATGAAGCCTGACTAGTAGTGATTTCAACATAATTTGACATATTGTGGCCTCTGGGTCACACAGAGACACGCAGTTTTCGACTATGTCATCGGGGGGAGGTTGGGGTGTAGAAGCCACAGAGTTATTTTAGCTGCGTGCAGCAGTTCATTCAGTTTGACCCATCCGAGATGTTCCCTTATGATTACATTGGTTTACAGGTTATGCTCTAACTCTTCTCCTGTTTATTCAATTTGAGAAATTCCTTTTGCCACGTGTTCAGGGTCACCTGTAGCTCTACAGATATCAATATGATTCGAGTACATGGTCCCCTTCATATCCTAAAACGGAAGTATGAACTTTACCATCAACAAATGAACAGGCTGAAATCAACAAACGGACAGGCTGAACTCAACACTGAAAGGCAAATGAATGGCATCACTGTAGTCTCTAGGCTGCTCCGAGTTCAACAAGGTGCCCCACTTGACCGTAGACTGCTCGGTCTGACCGCGGCAACTGTGCAAATAAGTAGGCCCGGAATGAAGCCTGACTAGTAGTGATTTCAACATAATTTTACATATTGTGGCCTCTGGGTCACACAGAGACACACCGTTTTCGACTATGTCATCGGGGGGAGGTTGGGGTGTAGAAGCCACAGAGTTATTTTAGCTGCGTGCAGCAGTTCATTCAGTATGACCCATCCGAGATGTTCCCTTATGATTACATTGGTTTACAGGTTATGCTCTAACTCTTCTCCTGTTTATTCAATTTGAGAAATTCCTTTTGCCACGTGTTCAGGGTCACCTGTAGCTCTACAGATATCAATATGATTCGAGTACATGGTCCCCTTCATATCCTAAAACGGAAGTATGAACTTTACCATCAACAAATGAACAGGCTGAAATCAACAAACGGACAGGCTGAACTCAACACTGAAAGGCAAATGAATGGCATCACTGTAGTCTCTAGGCTGTTCCGAGTTCAACGAGGTGTCCCACTTGACCCTAGCTCGCTCGGTCTTACCACAGCAACTGTGCAAATAAGTAGGCCCGGAATGAAGCCTGACTAGAAGTGATTTCAACATGATTTGACATATTGTGGCCTCTGGGTCACACAGAGACACACCGTTTTCGACTATGTCATCGGGTGGAGGTTGGGGTGTAGAAGCCTCAGAGTTATTCTAGCTGCGTGCAGCAGTTCATTCAGTTTGACCCATCCGAGTTGTTCCCTTATGATAACATTGGTTTACTTGTTATGCTCTAACTCTGCTTCTGTTTATGCAATTTGCTAAATTCATTTTGCCACGTGTTCAGGGTCACCTGTAGCTCTACAGATATCAATATGAATACAGTACATGGTCCCCTTCATATCCTAAAACGGAAGTGTGAACTTTACCATCAACAAATGGACAGGCTGAAATCAACAAACAGACAGGTTGAAATCAACACTGAAAGGCAAATGAATGGCATCACTGTAGTCTCTAGGCTGCTCCGAGTTCAACAAGGTGCCCCACTTGACCGTAGACTGCTCGGTCTGACCGCAGCAACTGTGCAAATAAGTAGGCCCGGAATGAAGCCTGACTAGTAGTGATTTCAACATAATTTTACATATTGTGGCCTCTGGGTCACACAGAGACACACCGTTTTCGACTATGTCATCGGGGGGAGGTTGGGGTGTAGAAGCCACAGAGTTATTTTAGCTGCGTGCAGCAGTTCATTCAGTATGACCCATCCGAGATGTTCCCTTATGATTACATTGGTTTACAGGTTATGCTCTAACTCTTCTCCTGTTTATTCAATTTGCGAAATTCCTTTTGCCACGTGTTCAGGGTCACCTGTAGCTCTACAGATATCAATATGATTAGAGTACATGGTCCCCTTCATATCCTAAAACGGAAGGATGAACTTTACCATCAACAAATGGACAGGCTGAAATCAACAAACGGACAGGCTGAACTCAACACTGAAAGGCAAATGAATGGCATCACTGTAGTCTCTAGGCTGTTCCGAGTTCAACGAGGTGTCCCACTTGACCCTAGCTCGCTCGGTCTGACCACAGCAACTGTGCAAATAAGTAGGCCCGGAATGAAGCCTGACTAGAAGTGATTTCAACATGATTTGACATATTGTGGCCTCTGGGTCACACAGAGACACACCGTTTTCGACTATGTCATCGGGTGGAGGTTGGGGTGTAGAAGCCTCAGAGTTATTCTAGCTGCGTGCAGCAGTTCATTCAGTTTGACCCATCCGAGATGTTCCCTTATGATTACATAGGTTTACAGGTTATGCTCTAACTCTGCTTCTGTTTATGCAATTTGCTAAATTCATTTTGCCACGTGTTCAGGGTCACCTGTAGCTCTACATATATCAATATGATTCGAGTACATGGTCCCCTTCATATCCTAAAACGGAAGTATGAACTTTACCATCAACAAATGAACAGGCTGAAATCAACAAACGGACAGGCTGAACTCAACACTGAAAGGCAAATGAATGGCATCACTGTAGTCTCTAGGCTGTTCCGAGTTCAACGAGGTGTCCCACTTGACCCTAGCTCGCTCGGTCTTACCACAGCAACTGTGCAAATAAGTAGGCCCGGAATGAAGCCTGACTAGAAGTGATTTCAACATGATTTGACATATTGTGGCCTCTGGGTCACACAGAGACACGCAGTTTTCGACTATGTCATCGGGGGGAGGTTGGGGTGTAGAAGCCACAGAGTTATTTTAGCTGCGTGCAGCAGTTCATTCAGTTTGACCCATCCGAGATGTTCCCTTATGATTACATTGGTTTACAGGTTATGCTCTAACTCTTCTCCTGTTTATTCAATTTGCGAAATTCCTTTTGCCACGTGTTCAGGGTCACCTGTAGCTCTACAGATATCAATATGATTAGAGTACATGGTCCCCTTCATATCCTAAAACGGAAGTATGAACCTTTACCATCAACAAATGAACAGGCTGAAATCAACAAACGGACAGGCTGAACTCAACACTGAAAGGCAAATGAATGGCATCACTGTAGTCTCTAGGCTGTTCCGAGTTCAACGAGGTGTCCCACTTGACCCTAGCTCGCTCGGTCTTACCACAGCAACTGTGCAAATAAGTAGGCCCGGAATGAAGCCTGACTAGAAGTGATTTCAACATGATTTGACATATTGTGGCCTCTGGGTCACACAGAGACACACCGTTTTCGACTATGTCATCGGGTGGAGGTTGGGGTGTAGAAGCCTCAGAGTTATTCTAGCTGCGTGCAGCAGTTCATTCAGTTTGACCCATCCGAGTTGTTCCCTTATGATAACATTGGTTTACTTGTTATGCTCTAACTCTGCTTCTGTTTATGCAATTTGCTAAATTCATTTTGCCACGTGTTCAGGGTCACCTGTAGCTCTACAGATATCAATATGAATACAGTACATGGTCCCCTTCATATCCTAAAACGGAAGTGTGAACTTTACCATCAACAAATGGACAGGCTGAAATCAACAAACAGACAGGTTGAAATCAACACTGAAAGGCAAATGAATGGCATCACTGTAGTCTCTAGGCTGCTCCGAGTTCAACAAGGTGCCCCACTTGACCGTAGACTGCTCGGTCTGACCGCAGCAACTGTGCAAATAAGTAGGCCCGGAATGAAGCCTGACTAGTAGTGATTTCAACATAATTTTACATATTGTGGCCTCTGGGTCACACAGAGACACGCAGTTTTCGACTATGTCATCGGGGGGAGGTTGGGGTGTAGAAGCCACAGAGTTATTTTAGCTGCATGCGGCAGTTCATTCAGTTTGACCCATCCGAGATGTTCCCTTATGATTACATTGGTTTACAGGTTATGCTCTAACTCTTCTCCTGTTTATTCAATTTGCGAAATTCCTTTTGCCACGTGTTCAGGGTCACCTGTAGCTCTACAGATATCAATATGATTAGAGTACATGGTCCCCTTCATATCCTAAAACGGAAGGATGAACTTTACCATCAACAAATGGACAGGCTGAAATCAACAAACGGACAGGCTGAACTCAACACTGAAAGGCAAATGAATGGCATCACTGTAGTCTCTAGGCTGTTCCGAGTTCAACGAGGTGTCCCACTTGACCCTAGCTCGCTCGGTCTGACCACAGCAACTGTGCAAATAAGTAGGCCCGGAATGAAGCCTGACTAGAAGTGATTTCAACATGATTTGACATATTGTGGCCTCTGGGTCACACAGAGACACACCGTTTTCGACTATGTCATCGGGTGGAGGTTGGGGTGTAGAAGCCTCAGAGTTATTCTAGCTGCGTGCAGCAGTTCATTCAGTTTGACCCATCCGAGTTGTTCCCTTATGATAACATTGGTTTACTTGTTATGCTCTAACTCTGCTTCTGTTTATGCAATTTGCTAAATTCATTTTGCCACGTGTTCAGGGTCACCTGTAGCTCTACAGATATCAATATGAATACAGTACATGGTCCCCTTCATATCCTAAAACGGAAGTGTGAACTTTACCATCAACAAATGGACAGGCTGAAATCAACAAACGGACAGGCTGAACTCAACACTGAAAGGCAAATGAATGGCATCACTGTAGTCTCTAGGCTGTTCCGAGTTCAACGAGGTGTCCCACTTGACCCTAGCTCGCTCGGTCTGACCACAGCAACTGTGCAAATAAGTAGGCCCGGAATGAAGCCTGACTAGAAGTGATTTCAACATGATTTGACATATTGTGGCCTCTGGGTCACACAGAGACACACCGTTTTCGACTATGTCATCGGGTGGAGGTTGGGGTGTAGAAGCCACAGAGTTATTTTAGCTGCATGCGGCGGTTCATTCAGTTTGACCCATCCGAGATGTTCCCTTATGATTACATTGGTTTACAGGTTATGCTCTAACTCTTCTCCTGTTTATTCAATTTGCGAAATTCCTTTTGCCACGTGTTCAGGGTCACCTGTAGCTCTACATATATCAATATGATTAGAGTACATGGTCCCCTTCATATCTTAAAACGGAAGTATGAACTTTACCATCAACAAATGAACAGGCTGAAATCAACAAACGGACAGGCTGAACTCAACACTGAAGGGCAAATGAATGGCATCACTGTAGTCTCTAGGCTGTTCCGAGTTCAACGAGGTGTCCCACTTGACCCTAGCTCGCTCAGTCTGACCACAGCGACTGTGCAAATCAGTAGGCCCGGAATGAAGCCTGACTAGAAGTGATTTCAACATGATTTGACATATTGTGGCCTCTGGGTCACACAGAGACACGCAGTTTTCGACTATGTCATCGGGTGGAGGTTGGGGTGTAGAAGCCTCAGAGTTATTCTAGCTGCGTGCAGCAGTTCATTCAGTTTGACCCATCCGAGATGTTCCCTTATGATAACATTGGTTTACAGGTTATGCTCTAACTCTTCTCCTGTTTATTCAATTTGCGAAATTCCTTTTGCCACGTGTTCAGGGTCACCTGTAGCTCTACAGATATCAATATGAATACAGTACATGGTCCCCTTCATATCCTAAAACGGAAGTGTGAACTTTACCATCAACAAATGGACAGGCTGAAATCAACAAACGGACAGGCTGAACTCAACACTGAAAGGCAAATGAATGGCATCACTGTAGTCTCTAGGCTGCTCCGAGTTCAACGAGGTGTCCCACTTGACCCTAGCTCGCTCAGTCTGACCACAGCGACTGTGCAAATCAGTAGGCCCGGAATGAAGCCTGACTAGAAGTGATTTCAACATGATTTGACATATTGTGGCCTCTGGGTCACACAGAGACACGCAGTTTTCGACTATGTCATCGGGTGGAGGTTGGGGTGTAGAAGCCTCAGAGTTATTCTAGCTGCGTGCAGCAGTTCATTCAGTTTGACCCATCCGAGATGTTCCCTTATGATTACATTGGTTTACTGGTTATGCTCTAACTCTGCTCCTGTTTATGCAATTTGCGAAATTCCTTTTGCCACGTGTTCAGGGTCACCTGTAGCTCTACAGATATCAATATGAATACAGTACATGGTCCCCTTCATATCCTAAAACGGAAGTGTGAACTTTACCATCAACAAATGAACAGGCTGAAATCAACAAACGGACAGGCTGAAATCAACACTGAAAGGCAAATGAATGGCATCACTGTAGTCTCTAGGCTGCTCCGAGTTCAACAAGGTGTCCCCACTTGACCGTAGCTCGCTCGGTCTGACCACAGCAACTGTGCAAATAAGTAGGCCCGGAATGAAGCCTGACTAGAAGTGATTTCAACATGATTTGACATATTGTGGCCTCTGGGTCACACAGAGACACACCGTTTTCGACTATGTCATCGGGTGGAGGTTGGGGTGTAGAAGCCACAGAGTTATTTTAGCTGCATGCGGCGGTTCATTCAGTTTGACCCATCCGAGATGTTCCCTTATGATTACATTGGTTTACAGGTTATGCTCTAACTCTTCTCCTGTTTATTCAATTTGCGAAATTCCTTTTGCCACGTGTTCAGGGTCACCTGTAGCTCTACAGATATCAATATGATTAGAGTACATGGTCCCCTTCATATCCTAAAACGGAAGTGTGAACTTTACCATCAACAAATGAACAGGCTGAAATCAACAAACGGACAGGCTGAACTCAACACTGAAAGGCAAATGAATGGCATCACTGTAGTCTCTAGGCTGTTCCGAGTTCAACGAGGTGTCCCACTTGACCCTAGCTCGCTCGGTCTGACCACAGCAACTGTGCAAATAAGTAGGCCCGGAATGAAGCCTGACTAGAAGTGATTTCAACATGATTTGACATATTGTGGCCTCTGGGTCACACAGAGACACACAGTTTTCGACTATGTCATCGGGTGGAGGTTGGGGTGTAGAAGCCTCAGAGTTATTCCAGCTGTGTGCAGCAGTTCATTCAGTTTGACCCATCCGAGTTGTTCCCTTATGATAACATTGGTTTACATGTTATGCTCTAACTCTGCTTCTGTTTATGCAATTTGCTAAATTCATTTTGCCACGTGTTCAGGGTCACCTGTAGCTCTACATATATCAATATGAATACAGTACATGGTCCCCTTCATATCCTAAAACGGAAGTATGAACTTTACCATCAACAAATGAACAGGCTGAAATCAACAAACGGACAGGCTGAACTCAACACTGAAAGGCAAATGAATGGCATCACTGTAGTCTCTAGGCTGTTCCGAGTTCAACGAGGTGTCCCACTTGACCCTAGCTCGCTCGGTCTGACCACAGCAACTGTGCAAATCAGTAGGCCCGGAATGAAGCCTGACTAGAAGTGATTTCAACATGATTTGACATATTGTGGCCTCTGGGTCACACAGAGACACACCGTTTTCGACTATGTCATCGGGTGGAGGTTGGGGTGTAGAAGCCTCAGAGTTATTCTAGCTGCGTGCAGCAGTTCATTCAGTTTGACCCATCCGAGATGTTCCCTTATGATTACATTGGTTTACATGTTATGCTCTAACTCTTCTCCTGTTTATTCAATTTGCTAAATTCCTTTTGCCACGTGTTCAGGGTCACCTGTAGCTCTACAGATATCAATATGAATACAGTACATGGTCCCCTTCATATCCTAAAACGGAAGTGTGAACTTTACCATCAACAAATGAACAGGCTGAAATCAACAAACGGACAGGCTGAAATCAACACTGAAAGGCAAATGAATGGCATCACTGTAGTCTCTAGGCTGCTCCGAGTTCAACGAGGTGCCCCACTTGACCCGTAGCTCGCTCGGTCTGACCACAGCAACTGTGCAAATAAGTAGGCCCGGAATGAAGCCTGACTAGAAGTGATTTCAACATAATTTTACATATTGTGGCCTCTGGGTCACACAGAGACACGCAGTTTTCGACTATGTCATCGGGGGGAGGTTGGGGTGTAGAAGCCACAGAGTTATTTTAGCTGCGTGCAGCAGTTCATTTAGTTTGACCCATCCGAGATGTTCCCTTATGATAACATTGGTTTACAGGTTATGCTCTAACTCTTCTCCTGTTTATTCAATTTGCGAAATTCCTTTTGCCACGTGTTCAGGGTCACCTGTAGCTCTACAGATATCAATATGATTAGAGTACATGGTCCCCTTCATATCCTAAAACGGAAGTATGAACTTTACCATCAACAAATGAACAGGCTGAAATCAACAAACGGACAGGCTGAACTCAACACTGAAGGGCAAATGAATGGCATCACTGTAGTCTCTAGGCTGTTCCGAGTTCAACGAGGTGTCCCACTTGACCCTAGCTCGCTCAGTCTGACCACAGCGACTGTGCAAATCAGTAGGCCCGGAATGAAGCCTGACTAGAAGTGATTTCAACATGATTTGACATATTGTGGCCTCTGGGTCACACAGAGACACACCGTTTTCGACTATGTCATCGGGTGGAGGTTGGGGTGTAGAAGCCTCAGAGTTATTATAGCTGCGTGCAGCAGTTCATTCAGTTTGACCCATCCGAGTTGTTCCCTTATGATAACATTGGTTTACTTGTTATGCTCTAACTCTGCTTCTGTTTATGCAATTTGCTAAATTCATTTTGCCACGTGTTCAGGGTCACCTGTAGCTCTACAGATATCAATATGATTAGAGTACATGGTCCCCTTCATATCCTAAAACGGAAGTATGAACTTTACCATCAACAAATGAACAGGCTGAAATCAACAAACGGACAGGCTGAACTCAACACTGAAAGGCAAATGAATGGCATCACTGTAGTCTCTAGGCTGCTCCGAGTTCAACAAGGTGCCCCACTTGACCCTAGCTCGCTCGGTCTGACCGCAGCAACTGTGCAAATAAGTAGGCCCGGAATGAAGCCTGACTAGTAGTGATTTCAACATAATTTGACATATTGTGGCCTCTGGGTCACACAGAGACACGCCGTTTTCGACTATGTCATCGGGTGGAGGTTGGGGTGTAGAAGCCACAGAGTTATTTTAGCTGCATGCGGCAGTTCATTCAGTTTGACCCATCCGAGATGTTCCCTTATGATTACATTGGTTTACAGGTTATGCTCTAACTCTGCTCCTGTTTATGCAATTTGCTAAATTCCTTTTGCCACGTGTTCAGGGTCACCTGTAGCTCTACAGATATCAATATGATTAGAGTACATGGTCCCCTTCATATCCTAAAACGGAAGTGTGAACTTTACCATCAACAAATGGACAGGCTGAAATCAACAAACGGACAGGCTGAACTCAACACTGAAGGGCAAATGAATGGCATCACTGTAGTCTCTAGGCTGTTCCGAGTTCAACGAGGTGTCCCACTTGACCCTAGCTCGCTCAGTCTGACCACAGCGACTGTGCAAATCAGTAGGCCCGGAATGAAGCCTGACTAGAAGTGATTTCAACATGATTTGACATATTGTGGCCTCTGGGTCACACAGAGACACACCGTTTTCGACTATGTCATCGGGTGGAGGTTGGGGTGTAGAAGCCTCAGAGTTATTCTAGCTGCGTGCAGCAGTTCATTCAGTTTGACCCATCCGAGTTGTTCCCTTATGATAACATTGGTTTACTTGTTATGCTCTAACTCTGCTTCTGTTTATGCAATTTGCTAAATTCATTTTGCCACGTGTTCAGGGTCACCTGTAGCTCTACAGATATCAATATGAATACAGTACATGGTCCCCTTCATATCCTAAAACGGAAGTGTGAACTTTACCATCAACAAATGGACAGGCTGAAATCAACAAACGGACAGGTTGAAATCAACACTGAAAGGCAAATGAATGGCATCACTGTAGTCTCTAGGCTGCTCCGAGTTCAACAAGGTGCCCCACTTGACCGTAGACCGCTCGGTCTGACCTCAGCAACTGTGCAAATAAGTAGGCCCGGAATGAAGCCTGACTAGTAGTGATTTCAACATAATTTTACATATTGTGGCCTCTGGGTCACACAGAGACACGCAGTTTTCGACTATGTCATCGGGGGGAGGTTGGGGTGTAGAAGCCACAGAGTTATTTTAGCTGCGTGCAGCAGTTCATTCAGTTTGACCCATCCGAGATGTTCCCTTATGATTACATTGGTTTACAGGTTATGCTCTAACTCTTCTCCTGTTTATTCAATTTGCGAAATTCCTTTTGCCACGTGTTCAGGGTCACCTGTAGCTCTACAGATATCAATATGATTAGAGTACATGGTCCCCTTCATATCCTAAAACGGAAGTATGAACTTTACCATCAACAAATGAACAGGCTGAAATCAACAAACGGACAGGCTGAACTCAACACTGAAAGGCAAATGAATGGCATCACTGTAGTCTCTAGGCTGTTCCGAGTTCAACGAGGTGTCCCACTTGACCCTAGCTCGCTCGGTCTTACCACAGCAACTGTGCAAATAAGTAGGCCCGGAATGAAGCCTGACTAGAAGTGATTTCAACATGATTTGACATATTGTGGCCTCTGGGTCACACAGAGACACACCGTTTTCGACTATGTCATCGGGTGGAGGTTGGGGTGTAGAAGCCTCAGAGTTATTCTAGCTGCGTGCAGCAGTTCATTCAGTTTGACCCATCCGAGTTGTTCCCTTATGATAACATTGGTTTACTTGTTATGCTCTAACTCTGCTTCTGTTTATGCAATTTGCTAAATTCATTTTGCCACGTGTTCAGGGTCACCTGTAGCTCTACAGATATCAATATGAATACAGTACATGGTCCCCTTCATATCCTAAAACGGAAGTGTGAACTTTACCATCAACAAATGGACAGTCTGAAATCAACAAACGGACAGGCTGAACTCAACACTGAAAGGCAAATGAATGGCATCACTGTAGTCTCTAGGCTGCTCCGAGTTCAACAAGGTGCCCCACTTGACCGTAGACTGCTCGGTCTGACCACAGCAACTGTGCAAATAAGTAGGCCCGGAATGAAGCCTGACTAGAAGTGATTTCAACATAATTTGACATATTGTGGCCTCTGGGTCACACAGAGACACGCAGTTTTCGACTATGTCATCGGGGGGAGGTTGGGGTGTAGAAGCCACAGAGTTATTTTAGCTGCATGCGGCAGTTCATTCAGTTTGACCCATCCGAGATGTTCCCTTATGATTACATTGGTTTACAGGTTATGCTCTAACTCTTCTCCTGTTTATTCAATTTGCGAAATTCCTTTTGCCACGTGTTCAGGGTCACCTGTAGCTCTACAGATATCAATATGATTAGAGTACATGGTCCCCTTCATATCCTAAAACGGAAGTATGAACTTTACCATCAACAAATGAACAGGCTGAAATCAACAAACGGACAGGCTGAAATCAACACTGAAAGGCAAATGAATGGCATCACTGTAGTCTCTAGGCTGCTCCGAGTTCAACGAGGTGTCCCACTTGACCCTAGCTCGCTCGGTCTTACCACAGCAACTGTGCAAATAAGTAGGCCCGGAATGAAGCCTGACTAGAAGTGATTTCAACATGATTTGACATATTGTGGCCTCTGGGTCACACAGAGACACACCGTTTTCGACTATGTCATCGGGTGGAGGTTGGGGTGTAGAAGCCTCAGAGTTATTCTAGCTGCGTGCAGCAGTTCATTCAGTTTGACCCATCCGAGTTGTTCCCTTATGATAACATTGGTTTACTTGTTATGCTCTAACTCTGCTTCTGTTTATGCAATTTGCTAAATTCATTTTGCCACGTGTTCAGGGTCACCTGTAGCTCTACAGATATCAATATGAATACAGTACATGGTCCCCTTCATATCCTAAAACGGAAGTGTGAACTTTACCATCAACAAATGAACAGGCTGAAATCAACAAACGGACAGGCTGAACTCAACACTGAAAGGCAAATGAATGGCATCACTGTAGTCTCTAGGCTGTTCCGAGTTCAACAAGGTGCCCCACTTGACCCTAGCTCGCTCGGTCTGACCGCAGCAACTGTGCAAATAAGTAGGCCCGGAATGAAGCCTGACTAGTAGTGATTTCAACATGATTTTACATATTGTGGCCTCTGGGTCACACAGAGACACACCGTTTTCGACTATGTCATCGGGTGGAGGTTGGGGTGTAGAAGCCACAGAGTTATTTTAGCTGCATGCGGCGGTTCATTCAGTTTGACCCATCCGAGATGTTCCCTTATGATTACATTGGTTTACTTGTTATGCTCTAACTCTTCTCCTGTTTATTCAATTTGCGAAATTCCTTTTGCCACGTGTTCAGGGTCACCTGTAGCTCTACAGATATCAATATGAATACAGTACATGGTCCCCTTCATATCCTAAAACGGAAGTGTGAACTTTACCATCAACAAATGGACAGGCTGAAATCAACAAACGTACAGGCTGAACTCAACACTGAAAGGCAAATGAATGGCATCACTGTAGTCTCTAGGCTGTTCCGAGTTCAACGAGGTGTCCCACTTGACCCTAGCTCGCTCGGTCTGACCACAGCAACTGTGCAAATAAGTAGGCCCGGAATGAAGCCTGACTAGAAGTGATTTCAACATGATTTGACATATTGTGGCCTCTGGGTCACACAGAGACACACCGTTTTCGACTATGTCATCGGGTGGAGGTTGGGGTGTAGAAGCCTCAGAGTTATTCTAGCTGCGTGCAGCAGTTCATTCAGTTTGACCCATCCGAGATGTTCCCTTATGATAACATTGGTTTACTTGTTATGCTCTAACTCTGCTTCTGTTTATGCAATTTGCTAAATTCATTTTGCCACGTGTTCAGGGTCACCTGTAGCTCTACAGATATCAATATGAATACAGTACATGGTCCCCTTCATATCCTAAAACGGAAGTGTGAACTTTACCATCAACAAATGGACAGGCTGAAATCAACAAACGGACAGGTTGAAATCAACACTGAAAGGCAAATGAATGGCATCACTGTAGTCTCTAGGCTGCTCCGAGTTCAACAAGGTGCCCCACTTGACCGTAGACTGCTCGGTCTGACCGCAGCAACTGTGCAAATAAGTAGGCCCGGAATGAAGCCTGACTAGTAGTGATTTCAACATAATTTTACATATTGTGGCCTCTGGGTCACACAGAGACACGCAGTTTTCGACTATGTCATCGGGGGGAGGTTGGGGTGTAGAAGCCACAGAGTTATTTTAGCTGCGTGCGGCGGTTCATTCAGTTTGACCCATCCGAGATGTTCCCTTATGATAACATTGGTTTACAGGTTATGCTCTAACTCTTCTCCTGTTTATTCAATTTGCGAAATTCCTTTTGCCACGTGTTCAGGGTCACCTGTAGCTCTACAGATATCAATATGAATACAGTACATGGTCCCCTTCATATCCTAAAACGGAAGTATGAACTTTACCATCAACAAATGAACAGGCTGAAATCAACAAACGGACAGGTTGAACTCAACACTGAAAGGCAAATGAATGGCATCACTGTAGTCTCTAGGCTGCTCCGAGTTCAACAAGGTGCCCCACTTGACCGTAGACCGCTCGGTCTGACCGCAGCAACTGTGCAAATAAGTAGGCCCGGAATGAAGCCTGACTAGAAGTGATTTCAACATGATTTGACATATTGTGGCCTCTGGGTCACACAGAGACACACCGTTTTCGACTATGTCATCGGGTGGAGGTTGGGGTGTAGAAGCCTCAGAGTTATTCTAGCTGCGTGTAGCAGTTCATTCAGTTTGACCCATCCGAGTTGTTCCCTTATGATAACATTGGTTTACTTGTTATGCTCTAACTCTGCTTCTGTTTATGCAATTTGCTAAATTCATTTTGCCACGTGTTCAGGGTCACCTGTAGCTCTACAGATATCAATATGAATACAGTACATGGTCCCCTTCATATCCTAAAACGGAAGTGTGAACTTTACCATCAACAAATGGACAGGCTGAAATCAACAAACGGACAGGCTGAAATCAACACTGAAAGGCAAATGAATGGCATCACTGTAGTCTCTAGGCTGCTCCGAGTTCAACAAGGTGTCCCACTTGACCCTAGCTCGCTCGGTCTGACCACAGCAACTGTGCAAATAAGTAGGCCCGGAATGAAGCCTGACTAGTAGTGATTTCAACATAATTTTACATATTGTGGCCTCTGGGTCACACAGAGACACACCGTTTTCGACTATGTCATCGGGTGGAGGTTGGGGTGTAGAAGCCACAGAGTTATTTTAGCTGCATGCGGCGGTTCATTCAGTTTGACCCATCCGAGATGTTCCCTTATGATTACATTGGTTTACAGGTTATGCTCTAACTCTGCTCCTGTTTATTCAATTTGCGAAATTCCTTTTGCCACGTGTTCAGGGTCACCTGTAGCTCTACAGATATCAATATGATTAGAGTACATGGTCCCCTTCATATCCTAAAACGGAAGTATGAACTTTACCATCAACAAATGAACAGGCTGAAATCAACAAACGGACAGGCTGAAATCAACACTGAAAGGCAAATGAATGGCATCACTGTAGTCTCTAGGCTGCTCCGAGTTCAACGAGGTGCCCCACTTGACCCTAGCTCGCTCGGTCTGACCACAGCGACTGTGCAAATAAGTAGGCCCGGAATGAAGCCTGACTAGAAGTGATTTCAACATGATTTGACATATTGTGGCCTCTGGGTCACACAGAGACACACCGTTTTCGACTATGTCATCGGGGGGAGGTTGGGGTGTAGAAGCCACAGAGTTATTCTAGCTGCGTGCAGCGGTTCATTCAGTTTGACCCATCCGAGATGTTCCCTTATGATAACATTGGTTTACTTGTTATGCTCTAACTCTGCTTCTGTTTATGCAATTTGCGAAATTCCTTTTGCCACGTGTTCAGGGTCACCTGTAGCTCTACAGATATCAATATGAATACAGTACATGGTCCCCTTCATATCCTAAAACGGAAGTGTGAACTTTACCATCAACAAATGGACAGGCTGAAATCAACAAACGGACAGGTTGAAATCAACACTGAAAGGCAAATGAATGGCATCACTGTAGTCTCTAGGCTGCTCCGAGTTCAACAAGGTGCCCCACTTGACCGTAGACCGCTCGGTCTGACCGCAGCAACTGTGCAAATAAGTAGGCCCGGAATGAAGCCTGACTAGTAGTGATTTCAACATAATTTTACATATTGTGGCCTCTGGGTCACACAGAGACACGCAGTTTTCGACTATGTCATCGGGGGGAGGTTGGGGTGTAGAAGCCACAGAGTTATTTTAGCTGCATGCGGCGGTTCATTCAGTTTGACCCATCCGAGATGTTCCCTTATGATTACATTGGTTTACAGGTTATGCTCTAACTCTGCTCCTGTTTATTCAATTTGCGAAATTCCTTTTGCCACGTGTTCAGGGTCACCTGTAGCTCTACAGATATCAATATGAATACAGTACATGGTCCCCTTCATATCCTAAAACGGAAGTGTGAACTTTACCATCAACAAATGAACAGGCTGAAATCAACAAACGGACAGGCTGAAATCAACACTGAAAGGCAAATGAATGGCATCACTGTAGTCTCTAGGCTGCTCCGAGTTCAACGAGGTGTCCCACTTGACCCTAGCTCGCTCGGTCTTACCACAGCAACTGTGCAAATAAGTAGGCCCGGAATGAAGCCTGACTAGAAGTGATTTCAACATGATTTGACATATTGTGGCCTCTGGGTCACACAGAGACACACCGTTTTCGACTATGTCATCGGGTGGAGGTTGGGGTGTAGAAGCCTCAGAGTTATTCTAGCTGCGTGCAGCAGTTCATTCAGTTTGACCCATCCGAGTTGTTCCCTTATGATAACATTGGTTTACTTGTTATGCTCTAACTCTGCTTCTGTTTATGCAATTTGCTAAATTCATTTTGCCACGTGTTCAGGGTCACCTGTAGCTCTACAGATATCAATATGAATACAGTACATGGTCCCCTTCATATCCTAAAACGGAAGTGTGAACTTTACCATCAACAAATGGACAGGCTGAAATCAACAAACGGACAGGCTGAAATCAACACTGAAAGGCAAATGAATGGCATCACTGTAGTCTCTAGGCTGCTCCGAGTTCAACAAGGTGCCCCACTTGACCGTAGACCGCTCGGTCTGACCGCAGCAACTGTGCAAATAAGTAGGCCCGGAATGAAGCCTGACTAGTAGTGATTTCAACATGATTTTACATATTGTGGCCTCTGGGTCACACAGAGACACGCAGTTTTCGACTATGTCATCGGGGGGAGGTTGGGGTGTAGAAGCCACAGAGTTATTTTAGCTGCATGCGGCGGTTCATTCAGTTTGACCCATCCGAGATGTTCCCTTATGATTACATTGGTTTACAGGTTATGCTCTAACTCTTCTCCTGTTTATTCAATTTGCGAAATTCCTTTTGCCACGTGTTCAGGGTCACCTGTAGCTCTACAGATATCAATATGATTAGAGTACATGGTCCCCTTCATATCCTAAAACGGAAGTGTGAACTTTACCATCAACAAATGAACAGGCTGAAATCAACAAACGGACAGGTTGAAATCAACACTGAAAGGCAAATGAATGGCATCACTGTAGTCTCTAGGCTGCTCCGAGTTCAACAAGGTGTCCCACTTGACCCTAGCTCGCTCGGTCTGACCACAGCAACTGTGCAAATAAGTAGGCCCGGAATGAAGCCTGACTAGAAGTGATTTCAACATGATTTGACATATTGTGGCCTCTGGGTCACACAGAGACACACCGTTTTCGACTATGTCATCGGGTGGAGGTTGGGGTGTAGAAGCCTCAGAGTTATTCTAGCTGCGTGCAGCAGTTCATTCAGTTTGACCCATCCGAGTTGTTCCCTTATGATAACATTGGTTTACTTGTTATGCTCTAACTCTGCTTCTGTTTATGCAATTTGCAAAATTCCTTTTGCCACGTGTTCAGGGTCACCTGTAGCTCTACAGATATCAATATGAATACAGTACATGGTCCCCTTCATATGCTAAAACGGAAGTGTGAACTTTACCATCAACAAATGGACAGGCTTAAATCAACAAACGGACAGGTTGAAATCAACACTGAAAGGCAAATGAATGGCATCACTGTAGTCTCTAGGCTGCTCCGAGTTCAACAAGGTGCCCCACTTGACCGTAGACCGCTCGGTCTGACCGCAGCAACTGTGCAAATAAGTAGGCCCGGAATGAAGCCTGACTAGTAGTGATTTCAACATGATTTACATATTGTGGCCTCTGGGTCACACAGAGACACGCAGTTTTCGACTATGTCATCGGGGGGAGGTTGGGGTGTAGAAGCCACAGAGTTATTTTAGCTGCATGCGGCGGTTCATTCAGTTTGACCCATCCGAGATGTTCCCTTATGATTACATTGGTTTACTGGTTATGCTCTAACTCTGCTCCTGTTTATTCAATTTGCGAAATTCCTTTTGCCACGTGTTCAGGGTCACCTGTAGCTCTACATATATCAATATGAATACAGTACATGGTCCCCTTCATATCCTAAAACGGAAGTATGACCTTTACCATCAACAAATGAACAGGCTGAAATCAACAAATGGACAGGCTGAAATCAACACTGAAAGGCAAATGAATGGCATCACTGTAGTCTCTAGGCTGTTCCGAGTTCAACGAGGTGCCCCACTTGACCCTAGCTCGCTCGGTCTTACCACAGCAACTGTGCAAATAAGTAGGCCCGGAATGAAGCCTGACTAGAAGTGATTTCAACATGATTTGACATATTGTGGCCTCTGGGTCACACAGAGACACACCGTTTTCGACTATGTCATCGGGTGGAGGTTGGGGTGTAGAAGCCTCAGAGTTATTCTAGCTGCGTGCAGCGGTTCATTCAGTTTGACCCATCCGAGATGTTCCCTTATGATAACATTGGTTTACTTGTTATGCTCTAACTCTGCTTCTGTTTATGCAATTTGCTAAATTCCTTTTGCCACGTGTTCAGGGTCACCTGTAGCTCTACAGATATCAATATGAATACAGTACATGGTCCCCTTCATATCCTAAAACGGAAGTGTGAACTTTACCATCAACAAATGGACAGGCTGAAATCAACAAACGGACAGGCTGAAATCAACACTGAAAGGCAAATGAATGGCATCACTGTAGTCTCTAGGCTGCTCCGAGTTCAACAAGGTGCCCCACTTGACCGTAGACCGCTCGGTCTGACCGCAGCAACTGTGCAAATAAGTAGGCCCGGAATGAAGCCTGACTAGTAGTGATTTCAACATAATTTACATATTGTGGCCTCTGGGTCACACAGAGACACGCAGTTTTCGACTATGTCATCGGGGGGAGGTTGGGGTGTAGAAGCCACAGAGTTATTTTAGCTGCGTGCGGCGGTTCATTCAGTTTGACCCATCCGAGATGTTCCCTTATGATTACATTGGTTTACATGTTATGCTCTAACTCTGCTCCTGTTTATGCAATTTGCGAAATTCCCTTTGCCACGTGTTCAGGGTCACCTGTAGCTCTACAGATATCAATATGATTAGAGTACATGGTCCCCTTCATATCCTAAAACGGAAGTGTGAACTTTACCATCAACAAATGAACAGGCTGAAATCAACAAACGGAGAGGCTGAACTCAACACTGAAAGGCAAATGAATGGCATCACTGTAGTCTCTAGGCTGCTCCGAGTTCAACGAGGTGTCCCACTTGACCCTAGCTCGCTCGGTCTGACCACAGCAACTGTGCAAATAAGTAGGCCCGGAATGAAGCCTGACTAGAAGTGATTTCAACATGATTTGACATATTGTGGCCTCTGGGTCACACAGAGACACGCAGTTTTCGACTATGTCATCGGGGGGAGGTTGGGGTGTAGAAGCCTCAGAGTTATTCTAGCTGCATGCGGCAGTTCATTCAGTTTGACCCATCCGAGATGTTCCCTTATGATAACATTGGTTTACTTGTTATGCTCTAACTCTGCTTCTGTTTATGCAATTTGCTAAATTCCTTTTGCCACGTGTTCAGGGTCACCTGTAGCTCTACAGATATCAATATGAATACAGTACATGGTCCCCTTCATATCCTAAAACGGAAGTGTGAACTTTACCATCAACAAATGAACAGGCTGAAATCAACAAACGGACAGGCTGAAATCAACACTGAAAGGCAAATGAATGGCATCACTGTAGTCTCTAGGCTGCTCCGAGTTCAACAAGGTGCCCCACTTGACCGTAGACCGCTCGGTCTGACCGCAGCAACTGTGCAAATAAGTAGGCCCGGAATGAAGCCTGACTAGTAGTGATTTCAACATAATTTACATATTGTGGCCTCTGGGTCACACAGAGACACGCAGTTTTCGACTATGTCATCGGGGGGAGGTTGGGGTGTAGAAGCCACAGAGTTATTTTAGCTGCATGCGGCGGTTCATTCAGTTTGACCCATCCGAGATGTTCCCTTATGATTACATTGGTTTACAGGTTATGCTCTAACTCTTCTCCTGTTTATTCAATTTGCGAAATTCCTTTTGCCACGTGTTCAGGGTCACCTGTAGCTCTACAGATATCAATATGAATACAGTACATGGTTCCCTTCATATCCTAAAACGGAAGTGTGAACTTTACCATCAACAAATGGACAGGCTGAAATCAACAAACGGACAGGTTGAAATCAACACTGAAAGGCAAATGAATGGCATCACTGTAGTCTCTAGGCTGCTCCGAGTTCAACGAGGTGTCCCACTTGACCCTAGATCGCTCGGTCTTACCACAGCAACTGTGCAAATAAGTAGGCCCGGAATGAAGCCTGACTAGAAGTGATTTCAACATGATTTGACATATTGTGGCCTCTGGGTCACACAGAGACACGCCGTTTTCGACTATGTCATCGGGTGGAGGTTGGGGTGTAGAAGCCTCAGAGTTATTCTAGCTGCGTGCAGCAGTTCATTCAGTTTGACCCATCCGAGTTGTTCCCTTATGATAACATTGGTTTACTTGTTATGCTCTAACTCTGCTTCTGTTTATGCAATTTGCTAAATTCATTTTGCCACGTGTTCAGGGTCACCTGTAGCTCTACAGATATCAATATGAATACAGTACATGGTCCCCTTCATATCCTAAAACGGAAGTGTGAACTTTACCATCAACAAATGGACAGGCTGAAATCAACAAACGGACAGGTTGAAATCAACACTGAAAGGCAAATGAATGGCATCACTGTAGTCTCTAGGCTGCTCCGAGTTCAACAAGGTGTCCCACTTGACCCTAGCTCGCTCGGTCTTACCACAGCAACTGTGCAAATAAGTAGGCCCGGAATGAAGCCTGACTAGTAGTGATTTCAACATAATTTTACATATTGTGGCCTCTGGGTCACACAGAGACACGCAGTTTTCGACTATGTCATCGGGGGGAGGTTGGGGTGTAGAAGCCACAGAGTTATTTTAGCTGCATGCGGCGGTTCATTCAGTTTGACCCATCCGAGATGTTCCCTTATGATTACATTGGTTTACTTGTTATGCTCTAACTCTGCTCCTGTTTATTCAATTTGCGAAATTCCTTTTGCCACGTGTTCAGGGTCACCTGTAGCTCTACAGATATCAATATGATTACAGTACATGGTCCCCTTCATATCCTAAAACGGAAGTGTGAACTTTACCATCAACAAATGGACAGGCTGAAATCAACAAACGGACAGGCTGAACTCAACACTGAAAGGCAAATGAATGGCATCACTGTAGTCTCTAGGCTGCTCCGAGTTCAACGAGGTGCCCCACTTGACCGTAGACCGCTCGGTCTGACCGCAGCAACTGTGCAAATAAGTAGGCCCGGAATGAAGCCTGACTAGAAGTGATTTCAACATGATTTGACATATTGTGGCCTCTGGGTCACACAGAGACACACCGTTTTCGACTATGTCATCGGGTGGAGGTTGGGGTGTAGAAGCCTCAGAGTTATTTCTAGCTGCGTGCAGCGGTTCATTCAGTTTGACCCATCCGAGATGTTCCCTTATGATAACATTGGTTTACTTGTTATGCTCTAACTCTGCTTCTGTTTATGCAATTTGCTAAATTCCTTTTGCCACGTGTTCAGGGTCACCTGTAGCTCTACAGATATCAATATGAATACAGTACATGGTCCCCTTCATATCCTAAAACGGAAGTGTGAACTTTACCATCAACAAATGAACAGGCTGAAATCAACAAACGGACAGGCTGAAATCAACACTGAAAGGCAAATGAATGGCATCACTGTAGTCTCTAGGCTGCTCCGAGTTCAACAAGGTGCCCCACTTGACCGTAGACCGCTCGGTCTGACCGCAGCAACTGTGCAAATAAGTAGGCCCGGAATGAAGCCTGACTAGAAGTGATTTCAACATAATTTTACATATTGTGGCCTCTGGGTCACACAGAGACACGCAGTTTTCGACTATGTCATCGGGGGGAGGTTGGGGTGTAGAAGCCACAGAGTTATTTTAGCTGCATGCGGCGGTTCATTCAGTTTGACCCATCCGAGATGTTCCCTTATGATTACATTGGTTTACAGGTTATGCTCTAACTCTTCTCCTGTTTATTCAATTTGCGAAATTCCTTTTGCCACGTGTTCAGGGTCACCTGTAGCTCTACAGATATCAATATGATTAGAGTACATGGTCCCCTTCATATCCTAAAACGGAAGTGTGAACTTTACCATCAACAAATGGACAGGCTGAAATCAACAAACGGACAGGCTGAACTCAACACTGAAAGGCAAATGAATGGCATCACTGTAGTCTCTAGGCTGCTCCGAGTTCAACGAGGTGCCCCACTTGACCCTAGCTCGCTCGGTCTTACCGCAGCAACTGTGCAAATAAGTAGGCCCGGAATGAAGCCTGACTAGAAGTGATTTCAACATGATTTGACATATTGTGGCCTCTGGGTCACACAGAGACACACCGTTTTCGACTATGTCATCGGGGGGAGGTTGGGGTGTAGAAGCCACAGAGTTATTTTAGCTGCATGCGGCGGTTCATTCAGTTTGACCCATCTGAGATGTTCCCTTATGATAACATTGGTTTACTTGTTATGCTCTAACTCTGCTTCTGTTTATGCAATTTGCTAAATTCATTTTGCCACGTGTTCAGGGTCACCTGTAGCTCTACAGATATCAATATGAATACAGTACATGGTCCCCTTCATATCCTAAAACGGAAGTGTGAACTTTACCATCAACAAATGGACAGGCTGAAATCAACAAACGGACAGGTTGAAATCAACACTGAAAGGCAAATGAATGGCATCACTGTAGTCTCTAGGCTGCTCCGAGTTCAACAAGGTGCCCCACTTGACCGTAGACCGCTCGGTCTGACCGCAGCAACTGTGCAAATAAGTAGGCCCGGAATGAAGCCTGACTAGTAGTGATTTCAACATAATTTACATATTGTGGCCTCTGGGTCACACAGAGACACGCAGTTTTCGACTATGTCATCGGGGGGAGGTTGGGGTGTAGAAGCCACAGAGGTATTTTAGCTGCATGCGGCGGTTCATTCAGTTTGACCCATCCGAGATGTTCCCTTATGATTACATTGGTTTACAGGTTATGCTCTAACTCTTCTCCTGTTTATTGAATTTGCGAAATTCCTTTTGCCACGTGTTCAGGGTCACCTGTAGCTCTACAGATATCAATATGAATACAGTACATGGTCCCCTTCATATCCTAAAACGGAAGTGTGAACTTTACCATCAACAAATGGACAGGCTGAAATCAACAAACGGACAGGTTGAAATCAACACTGAAAGGCAAATGAATGGCATCACTGTAGTCTCTAGGCTGCTCCGAGTTCAACAAGGTGTCCCACTTGACCCTAGCTCGCTCGGTCTTACCACAGCAACTGTGCAAATAAGTAGGCCCGGAATGAAGCCTGACTAGAAGTGATTTCAACATGATTTGACATATTGTGGCCTCTGGGTCACACAGAGACACACCGTTTTCGACTATGTCATCGGGTGGAGGTTGGGGTGTAGAAGCCTCAGAGTTATTCTAGCTGCGTGCAGCGGTTCATTCAGTTTGACCCATCCGAGATGTTCCCTTATGATAACATTGGTTTACTTGTTATGCTCTAACTCTGCTTCTGTTTATGCAATTTGCTAAATTCATTTTGCCACGTGTTCAGGGTCACCTGTAGCTCTACAGATATCAATATGAATACAGTACATGGTCCCCTTCATATCCTAAAACGGAAGTGTGAACTTTACCATCAACAAATGGACAGGCTGAAATCAACAAACGGACAGGCTGAAATCAACACTGAAAGGCAAATGAATGGCATCACTGTAGTCTCTAGGCTGCTCCGAGTTCAACAAGGTGCCCCACTTGACCTAGCTCGCTCGGTCTGACCACAGCAACTGTGCAAATAAGTAGGCCCGGAATGAAGCCTGACTAGTAGTGATTTCAACATGATTTTACATATTGTGGCCTCTGGGTCACACAGAGACACGCCGTTTTCGACTATGTCATCGGGTGGAGGTTGGGGTGTAGAAGCCTCAGAGTTATTTTAGCTGCATGCGGCGGTTCATTCAGTTTGACCCATCCGAGATGTTCCCTTATGATTACATTGGTTTACTTGTTATGCTCTAACTCTTCTCCTGTTTATTCAATTTGCGAAATTCCTTTTGCCACGTGTTCAGGGTCACCTGTAGCTCTACAGATATCAATATGATTACAGTACATGGTCCCCTTCATATCCTAAAACGGAAGTGTGAACTTTACCATCAACAAATGGACAGGCTGAAATCAACAAACGGACAGGCTGAATCAACACTGAAAGGCAAATGAATGGCATCACTGTAGTCTCTAGGCTGCTCCGAGTTCAACGAGGTGCCCCACTTGACCGTAGCTCGCTCGGTCTGACCGCAGCAACTGTGCAAATAAGTAGGCCCGGAATGAAGCCTGACTAGAAGTGATTTCAACATAATTTGACATATTGTGGCCTCTGGGTCACACAGAGACACACCGTTTTCGACTATGTCATCGGGTGGAGGTTGGGGTGTAGAAGCCACAGAGTTATTCTAGCTGCGTGCAGCAGTTCATTCAGTTTGACCCATCCGAGATGTTCCCTTATGATTACATTGGTTTACTTGTTATGCTCTAACTCTGCTTCTGTTTATTCAATTTGCTAAATTCCTTTTGCCACGTGTTCAGGGTCACCTGTAGCTCTACAGATATCAATATGAATACAGTACATGGTCCCCTTCATATCCTAAAACGGAAGTGTGAACTTTACCATCAACAAATGGACAGGCTGAAATCAACAAACGGACAGGTTGAAATCAACACTGAAAGGCAAATGAATGGCATCACTGTAGTCTCTAGGCTGCTCCGAGTTCAACGAGGTGTCCCACTTGACCCTAGCTCGCTCGGTCTGACCACAGCAACTGTGCAAATAAGTAGGCCCGGAATGAAGCCTGACTAGAAGTGATTTCAACATGATTTGACATATTGTGGCCTCTGGGTCACACAGAGACACACCGTTTTCGACTATGTCATCGGGTGGAGGTTGGGGTGTAGAAGCCACAGAGTTATTCTAGCTGCGTGCAGCAGTTCATTCAGTTTGACCCATCCGAGTTGTTCCCTTATGATAACATTGGTTTACTTGTTATGCTCTAACTCTGCTTCTGTTTATGCAATTTGCTAAATTCCTTTTGCCACGTGTTCAGGGTCACCTGTAGCTCTACAGATATCAATATGAATACAGTACATGGTCCCCTTCATATCCTAAAACGGAAGTGTGAACTTTACCATCAACAAATGGACAGGCTGAAATCAACAAACGGACAGGCTGAAATCAACACTGAAAGGCAAATGAATGGCATCACTGTAGTCTCTAGGCTGCTCCGAGTTCAACAAGGTGCCCCACTTGACCGTAGACCGCTCGGTCTGACCGCAGCAACTGTGCAAATAAGTAGGCCCGGAATGAAGCCTGACTAGTAGTGATTTCAACATAATTTTACATATTGTGGCCTCTGGGTCACACAGAGACACGCAGTTTTCGACTATGTCATCGGGGGGAGGTTGGGGTGTAGAAGCCACAGAGTTATTCTAGCTGCGTGCAGCAGTTCATTCAGTTTGACCCATCCGAGTTGTTCCCTTATGATAACATTGGTTTACTTGTTATGCTCTAACTCTTCTCCTGTTTATTCAATTTGCAAAATTCCTTTTGCCACGTGTTCAGGGTCACCTGTAGCTCTACAGATATCAATATGATTAGAGTACATGGTCCCCTTCATATCCTAAAACGGAAGTGTGAACTTTACCATCAACAAATGAACAGGCTGAAATCAACAAACGGAGAGGCTGAACTCAACACTGAAAGGCAAATGAATGGCATCACTGTAGTCTCTAGGCTGCTCCGAGTTCAACAAGGTGCCCCACTTGACCGTAGACCGCTCGGTCTGACCGCAGCAACTGTGCAAATAAGTAGGCCCGGAATGAAGCCTGACTAGTAGTGATTTCAACATAATTTTACATATTGTGGCCTCTGGGTCACACAGAGACACGCAGTTTTCGACTATGTCATCGGGGGGAGGTTGGGGTGTAGAAGCCACAGAGTTATTTTAGCTGCGTGCGGCGGTTCATTCAGTTTGACCCATCCGAGATGTTCCCTTATGATTACATTGGTTTACAGGTTATGCTCTAACTCTTCTCCTGTTTATTCAATTTGCGAAATTCCTTTTGCCACGTGTTCAGGGTCACCTGTAGCTCTACAGATATCAATATGATTACAGTACATGGTCCCCTTCATATCCTAAAACGGAAGTGTGAACTTTACCATCAACAAATGAACAGGCTGAAATCAACAAACGGACAGGCTGAACTCAACACTGAAAGGCAAATGAATGGCATCACTGTAGTCTCTAGGCTGTTCCGAGTTCAACGAGGTGTCCCACTTGACCCTAGCTCGCTCGGTCTTACCACAGCAACTGTGCAAATAAGTAGGCCCGGAATGAAGCCTGACTAGAAGTGATTTCAACATGATTTGACATATTGTGGCCTCTGGGTCACACAGAGACACACCGTTTTCGACTATGTCATCGGGTGGAGGTTGGGGTGTAGAAGCCTCAGAGTTATTCTAGCTGCGTGCAGCAGTTCATTCAGTTTGACCCATCCGAGTTGTTCCCTTATGATAACATTGGTTTACTTGTTATGCTCTAACTCTGCTTCTGTTTATGCAATTTGCAAAATTCCTTTTGCCACGTGTTCAGGGTCACCTTTAGCTCTACAGATATCAATATGAATACAGTACATGGTCCCCTTCATATCCTAAAACGGAAGTATGAACTTTACCATCAACAAATGAACAGGCTGAAATCAACAAACGGACAGGCTGAAATCAACACTGAAAGGCAAATGAATGGCATCACTGTAGTCTCTAGGCTGCTCCGAGTTCAACAAGGTGCCCCACTTGACCGTAGACCGCTCGGTCTGACCGCAGCAACTGTGCAAATAAGTAGGCCCGGAATGAAGCCTGACTAGTAGTGATTTCAACATAATTTTACATATTGTGGCCTCTGGGTCACACAGAGACACGCAGTTTTCGACTATGTCATCGGGGGGAGGTTGGGGTGTAGAAGCCACAGAGGTATTTTAGCTGCATGCGGCGGTTCATTCAGTTTGACCCATCCGAGATGTTCCCTTATGATTACATTGGTTTACAGGTTATGCTCTAACTCTTCTCCTGTTTATTCAATTTGCGAAATTCCTTTTGCCACGTGTTCAGGGTCACCTGTAGCTCTACAGATATCAATATGATTAGAGTACATGGTCCCCTTCATATCCTAAAACGGAAGTGTGAACTTTACCATCAACAAATGAACAGGCTGAAATCAACAAACGGAGAGGCTGAACTCAACACTGAAAGGCAAATGAATGGCATCACTGTAGTCTCTAGGCTGCTCCGAGTTCAACGAGGTGTCCCACTTGACCCTAGCTCGCTCGGTCTGACCACAGCAACTGTGCAAATAAGTAGGCCCGGAATGAAGCCTGACTAGAAGTGATTTCAACATGATTTGACATATTGTGGCCTCTGGGTCACACAGAGACACACCGTTTTCGACTATGTCATCGGGGGGAGGTTGGGGTGTAGAAGCCACAGAGTTATTCTAGCTGCGTGCAGCAGTTCATTCAGTTTGACCCATCCGAGTTGTTCCCTTATGATAACATTGGTTTACTTGTTATGCTCTAACTCTGCTTCTGTTAATGCAATTTGCTAAATTCATTTTGCCACGTGTTCAGGGTCACCTGTAGCTCTACAGATATCAATATGAATACAGTACATGGTCCCCTTCATATCCTAAAACGGAAGTGTGAACTTTACCATCAACAAATGGACAGGCTGAAATCAACAAACGGACAGGCTGAACTCAACACTGAAAGGCAAATGAATGGCATCACTGTAGTCTCTAGGCTGTTCCGAGTTCAACGAGGTGTCCCACTTGACCCTAGCTCGCTCGGTCTGACCACAGCAACTGTGCAAATAAGTAGGCCCGGAATGAAGCCTGACTAGAAGTGATTTCAACATGATTTGACATATTGTGGCCTCTGGGTCACACAGAGACACACCGTTTTCGACTATGTCATCTGGTGGAGGTTGGGGTGTAGAAGCCACAGAGTTATTTTAGCTGCATGCGGCGGTTCATTCAGTTTGACCCATCCGAGTTGTTCCCTTATGATAACATTGGTTTACATGTTATGCTCTAACTCTGCTCCTGTTTATGCAATTTGCGAAATTCCTTTTGCCACGTGTTCAGGGTCACCTGTAGCTCTACAGATATCAATATGAATACAGTACATGGTCCCCTTCATATCCTAAAACGGAAGTGTGAACTTTACCATCAACAAATGAACAGGCTGAAATCAACAAACGGACAGGCTGAAATCAACACTGAAAGGCAAATGAATGGCATCACTGTAGTCTCTAGGCTGCTCCGAGTTCAACAAGGTGCCCCACTTGACCGTAGACCGCTCGGTCTGACCGCAGCAACTGTGCAAATAAGTAGGCCCGGAATGAAGCCTGACTAGTAGTGATTTCAACATAATTTTACATATTGTGGCCTCTGGGTCACACAGAGACACGCAGTTTTCGACTATGTCATCGGGGGGAGGTTGGGGTGTAGAAGCCACAGAGTTATTTTAGCTGCATGCGGCGGTTCATTCAGTTTGACCCATCCGAGATGTTCCCTTATGATTACATTGGTTTACAGGTTATGCTCTAACTCTTCTCCTGTTTATTCAATTTGCGAAATTCCTTTTGCCACGTGTTCAGGGTCACCTGTAGCTCTACAGATATCAATATGATTAGAGTACATGGTCCCCTTCATATCCTAAAACGGAAGTATGAACTTTACCATCAACAAATGAACAGGCTGAAATCAACAAACGGACAGGCTGAAATCAACACTGAAAGGCAAATGAATGGCATCACTGTAGTCTCTAGGCTGTTCCGAGTTCAACGAGGTGTCCCACTTGACCGTAGCTCGCTCGGTCTGACCGCAGCGACTGTGCAAATCAGTAGGCCCGGAATGAAGCCTGACTAGAAGTGATTTCAACATGATTTGACATATTGTGGCCTCTGGGTCACACAGAGACACGCAGTTTTCGACTATGTCATCGGGTGGAGGTTGGGGTGTAGAAGCCTCAGAGTTATTCTAGCTGCGTGCAGCGGTTCATTCAGTTTGACCCATCCGAGATGTTCCCTTATGATAACATTGGTTTACTTGTTATGCTCTAACTCTGCTTCTGTTTATGCAATTTGCTAAATTCATTTTGCCACGTGTTCAGGGTCACCTGTAGCTCTACAGATATCAATATGAATACAGTACATGGTCCCCTTCATATCCTAAAACGGAAGTGTGAACTTTACCATCAACAAATGAACAGGCTGAAATCAACAAACGGACAGGCTGAACTCAACACTGAAAGGCAAATGAATGGCATCACTGTAGTCTCTAGGCTGCTCCGAGTTCAACAAGGTGCCCCACTTGACCGTAGACCGCTCGGTCTGACCACAGCAACTGTGCAAATAAGTAGGCCCGGAATGAAGCCTGACTAGAAGTGATTTCAACATGATTTGACATATTGTGGCCTCTGGGTCACACAGAGACACGCAGTTTTCGACTATGTCATCGGGGGGAGGTTGGGGTGTAGAAGCCACAGAGTTATTTTAGCTGCATGCGGCGGTTCATTCAGTTTGACCCATCCGAGATGTTCCCTTATGATTACATTGGTTTACTTGTTATGCTCTAACTCTTCTTCTGTTTATTCAATTTGCAAAATTCCTTTTGCCACGTGTTCAGGGTCACCTGTAGCTCTACAGATATCAATATGATTAGAGTACATGGTCCCCTTCATATCCTAAAACGGAAGTGTGAACTTTACCATCAACAAATGGACAGGCTGAAATCAACAAACGGACAGGCTGAAATCAACACTGAAAGGCAAATGAATGGCATCACTGTAGTCTCTAGGCTGCTCCGAGTTCAACAAGGTGCCCCACTTGACCGTAGACCGCTCGGTCTGACCGCAGCAACTGTGCAAATAAGTAGGCCCGGAATGAAGCCTGACTAGTAGTGATTTCAACATAATTTGACATATTGTGGCCTCTGGGTCACACAGAGACACGCAGTTTTCGACTATGTCATCGGGGGGGAGGTTGGGGTGTAGAAGCCACAGAGTTATTTTAGCTGCATGCGGCGGTTCATTCAGTTTGACCCATCCGAGATGTTCCCTTATGATAACATTGGTTTACAGGTTATGCTCTAACTCTGCTCCTGTTTATTCAATTTGCGAAATTCCTTTTGCCACGTGTTCAGGGTCACCTGTAGCTCTACAGATATCAATATGATTACAGTACATGGTCCCCTTCATATCCTAAAACGGAAGTGTGAACTTTACCATCAACAAATGGACAGGCTGAAATCAACAAACGGACAGGCTGAACTCAACACTGAAAGGCAAATGAATGGCATCACTGTAGTCTCTAGGCTGCTCCGAGTTCAACGAGGTGTCCCACTTGACCGTAGCTCGCTCGGTCTTACCACAGCAACTGTGCAAATAAGTAGGCCCGGAATGAAGCCTGACTAGAAGTGATTTCAACATGATTTGACATATTGTGGCCTCTGGGTCACACAGAGACACGCCGTTTTCGACTATGTCATCGGGTGGAGGTTGGGGTGTAGAAGCCACAGAGTTATTTTAGCTGCGTGCAGCAGTTCATTCAGTTTGACCCATCCGAGTTGTTCCCTTATGATAACATTGGTTTACTTGTTATGCTCTAACTCTGCTTCTGTTTATGCAATTTGCTAAATTCCTTTTGCCACGTGTTCAGGGTCACCTTTAGCTCTACAGATATCAATATGAATACAGTACATGGTCCCCTTCATATCCTAAAACGGAAGTGTGAACTTTACCATCAACAAATGGACAGGCTGAAATCAACAAACGGACAGGCTGAACTCAACACTGAAAGGCAAATGAATGGCATCACTGTAGTCTCTAGGCTGCTCCGAGTTCAACGAGGTGCCCCACTTGACCCTAGCTCGCTCGGTCTGACCGCAGCAACTGTGCAAATCAGTAGGCCCGGAATGAAGCCTGACTAGAAGTGATTTCAACATGATTTGACATATTGTGGCCTCTGGGTCACACAGAGACACGCAGTTTTCGACTATGTCATCGGGGGGGAGGTTGGGGTGTAGAAGCCACAGAGTTATTTTAGCTGCATGCGGCGGTTCATTCAGTTTGACCCATCCGAGATGTTCCCTTATGATTACATTGGTTTACAGGTTATGCTCTAACTCTTCTCCTGTTTATTCAATTTGCGAAATTCCTTTTGCCACGTGTTCAGGGTCACCTGTAGCTCTACAGATATCAATATGAATACAGTACATGGTTCCCTTCATATCCTAAAACGGAAGTGTGAACTTTACCATCAACAAATGGACAGGCTGAAATCAACAAACGGACAGGTTGAAATCAACACTGAAAGGCAAATGAATGGCATCACTGTAGTCTCTAGGCTGCTCCGAGTTCAACAAGGTGCCCCACTTGACCGTAGACCGCTCGGTCTGACCGCAGCAACTGTGCAAATAAGTAGGCCCGGAATGAAGCCTGACTAGTAGTGATTTCAACATAATTTTACATATTGTGGCCTCTGGGTCACACAGAGACACGCAGTTTTCGACTATGTCATCGGGGGGAGGTTGGGGTGTAGAAGCCACAGAGTTATTTTAGCTGCATGCGGCGGTTCATTCAGTTTGACCCATCCGAGATGTTCCCTTATGATTACATTGGTTTACAGGTTATGCTCTAACTCTTCTCCTGTTTATTCAATTTGCGAAATTCCTTTTGCCACGTGTTCAGGGTCACCTGTAGCTCTACAGATATCAATATGATTACAGTACATGGTCCCCTTCATATCCTAAAACGGAAGTGTGAACTTTACCATCAACAAATGAACAGGCTGAAATCAACAAACGGACAGGCTGAACTCAACACTGAAAGGCAAATGAATGGCATCACTGTAGTCTCTAGGCTGTTCCGAGTTCAACGAGGTGTCCCACTTGACCCTAGCTCGCTCGGTCTGACCACAGCAACTGTGCAAATAAGTAGGCCCGGAATGAAGCCTGACTAGAAGTGATTTCAACATGATTTGACATATTGTGGCCTCTGGGTCACACAGAGACACACCGTTTTCGACTATGTCATCGGGTGGAGGTTGGGGTGTAGAAGCCTCAGAGTTATTTTAGCTGCGTGCAGCGGTTCATTCAGTTTGACCCATCCGAGTTGTTCCCTTATGATAACATTGGTTTACTTGTTATGCTCTAACTCTGCTTCTGTTAATGCAATTTGCTAAATTCATTTTGCCACGTGTTCAGGGTCACCTGTAGCTCTACAGATATCAATATGAATACAGTACATGGTCCCCTTCATATCCTAAAACGGAAGTGTGAACTTTACCATCAACAAATGGACAGGCTGAAATCAACAAACGGACAGGTTGAAATCAACACTGAAAGGCAAATGAATGGCATCACTGTAGTCTCTAGGCTGCTCCGAGTTCAACAAGGTGCCCCACTTGACCGTAGACCGCTCGGTCTGACCACAGCAACTGTGCAAATAAGTAGGCCCGGAATGAAGCCTGACTAGAAGTGATTTCAACATGATTTGACATATTGTGGCCTCTGGGTCACACAGAGACACGCAGTTTTCGACTATGTCATCGGGGGGAGGTTGGGGTGTAGAAGCCTCAGAGTTATTCTAGCTGCGTGCAGCAGTTCATTCAGTTTGACCCATCCGAGTTGTTCCCTTATGATAACATTGGTTTACTTGTTATGCTCTAACTCTGCTTCTGTTTATGCAATTTGCAAAATTCCTTTTGCCACGTTTTCAGGGTCACCTTTAGCTCTACAGATATCAATATGAATACAGTACATGGTCCCCTTCATATCCTAAAACGGAAGTGTGAACTTTACCATCAACAAATGGACAGGCTGAAATCAACAAACGGACAGGTTGAAATCAACACTGAAAGGCAAATGAATGGCATCACTGTAGTCTCTAGGCTGCTCCGAGTTCAACAAGGTGCCCCACTTGACCGTAGACCGCTCGGTCTGACCGCAGCAACTGTGCAAATAAGTAGGCCCGGAATGAAGCCTGACTAGTAGTGATTTCAACATAATTTTACATATTGTGGCCTCTGGGTCACACAGAGACACGCAGTTTTCGACTATGTCATCGGGGGGAGGTTGGGGTGTAGAAGCCACAGAGTTATTTTAGCTGCGTGCGGCGGTTCATTCAGTTTGACCCATCCGAGATGTTCCCTTATGATTACATTGGTTTACAGGTTATGCTCTAACTCTTCTCCTGTTTATTCAATTTGCGAAATTCCTTTTGCCACGTGTTCAGGGTCACCTGTAGCTCTACAGATATCAATATGATTAGAGTACATGGTCCCCTTCATATCCTAAAACGGAAGTGTGAACTTTACCATCAACAAATGAACAGGCTGAAATCAACAAACGGACAGGCTGAACTCAACACTGAAAGGCAAATGAATGGCATCACTGTAGTCTCTAGGCTGTTCCGAGTTCAACAAGGTGTCCCACTTGACCCTAGCTCGCTCGGTCTGACCACAGCAACTGTGCAAATAAGTAGGCCCGGAATGAAGCCTGACTAGAAGTGATTTCAACATGATTTGACATATTGTGGCCTCTGGGTCACACAGAGACACACCGTTTTCGACTATGTCATCGGGTGGAGGTTGGGGTGTAGAAGCCTCAGAGTTATTCTAGCTGCGTGCAGCGGTTCATTCAGTTTGACCCATCCGAGATGTTCCCTTATGATAACATTGGTTTACTTGTTATGCTCTAACTCTTCTCCTGTTTATGCAATTTGCAAAATTCATTTTGCCACGTGTTCAGGGTCACCTGTAGCTCTACAGATATCAATATGAATACAGTACATGGTCCCCTTCATATCCTAAAACGGAAGTGTGAACTTTACCATCAACAAATGGACAGGCTGAAATCAACAAACGGACAGGTTGAAATCAACACTGAAAGGCAAATGAATGGCATCACTGTAGTCTCTAGGCTGCTCCGAGTTCAACAAGGTGTCCCACTTGACCCTAGCTCGCTCGGTCTTACCACAGCAACTGTGCAAATAAGTAGGCCCGGAATGAAGCCTGACTAGAAGTGATTTCAACATGATTTGACATATTGTGGCCTCTGGGTCACACAGAGACACGCAGTTTTCGACTATGTCATCGGGGGGAGGTTGGGGTGTAGAAGCCACAGAGTTATTTTAGCTGCATGCGGCGGTTCATTCAGTTTGACCCATCCGAGATGTTCCCTTATGATTACATTGGTTTACAGGTTATGCTCTAACTCTTCTCCTGTTTATTCAATTTGCGAAATTCCTTTTGCCACGTGTTCAGGGTCACCTGTAGCTCTACAGATATCAATATGATTAGAGTACATGGTCCCCTTCATATCCTAAAACGGAAGTGTGAACTTTACCATCAACAAATGGACAGGCTGAAATCAACAAACGGACAGGCTGAACTCAACACTGAAAGGCAAATGAATGGCATCACTGTAGTCTCTAGGCTGTTCCGAGTTCAACAAGGTGTCCCACTTGACCCTAGCTCGCTCGGTCTGACCACAGCAACTGTGCAAATAAGTAGGCCCGGAATGAAGCCTGACTAGAAGTGATTTCAACATGATTTGACATATTGTGGCCTCTGGGTCACACAGAGACACACCGTTTTCGACTATGTCATCGGGTGGAGGTTGGGGTGTAGAAGCCACAGAGTTATTCTAGCTGCGTGCAGCGGTTCATTCAGTTTGACCCATCCGAGATGTTCCCTTATGATAACATTGGTTTACTTGTTATGCTCTAACTCTGCTCCTGTTTATTCAATTTGCTAAATTCCTTTTTGCCACGTGTTCAGGGTCACCTGTAGCTCTACAGATATCAATATGAATACAGTACATGGTCCCCTTCATATCCTAAAACGGAAGTGTGAACTTTACCATCAACAAATGGACAGGCTGAAATCAACAAACGGACAGGCTGAAATCAACACTGAAAGGCAAATGAATGGCATCACTGTAGTCTCTAGGCTGCTCCGAGTTCAACAAGGTGTCCCACTTGACCCTAGCTCGCTCGGTCTTACCACAGCAACTGTGCAAATAAGTAGGCCCGGAATGAAGCCTGACTAGAAGTGATTTCAACATGATTTGACATATTGTGGCCTCTGGGTCACACAGAGACACGCAGTTTTCGACTATGTCATCGGGGGGAGGTTGGGGTGTAGAAGCCACAGAGTTATTTTAGCTGCATGCGGCGGTTCATTCAGTTTGACCCATCCGAGATGTTCCCTTATGATTACATTGGTTTACAGGTTATGCTCTAACTCTTCTCCTGTTTATTCAATTTGCGAAATTCCTTTTGCCACGTGTTCAGGGTCA